>NC_054711.1:7504314-7641814 GCF_016097555.1 Gigantopelta aegis
CTGTAGTGTTGTTTATAACATCCTGATGCAAAACACGAATGTCATTTCATTTTAAGTTTATTTTAGTGACTAATCAAATTAAGGTTCAAGTACGCAATCTCGGGCACACACCTCAGCTATCTGGGCTGTCTGTCCAGGACAGTGGGTTAGTAGTTAGTTGTTAGTGGTTAGTGAGAGAAAAGAAGGCGTAGTGGTCATACACCTACCCACTGAGTCGCTAACATTCGTTCTGGATGGGAGCCAGTACCAGGCCTCGAACCCAATACCTATCAGCCTTATGTCCAGTGAAGTTCTGTATATTTATTATATAATAGCTAGGATATCCATTGTAATCAAAGTATGTTTTATTTTTCAGATCACATACTTTCAGAATTTGATAACTTTGCAAATTAGATGTAAATTAATAGAAACAAATATTTTTAAAATGTTTTATTTAACGACACACTCAACATATTTTATTTACGGTTATATGGCGTCAGACCACACAGATATGAGAAAGGAAACCCGATGTCGCCACTTCATAGGCTACTCTTTTTGATTAACAGCAAGGGATGTTTTATATGCACCATCCCACAGACAGGGTAGTATATACCACGGCCTTTGATATACCAGTTGTGGTGCACTGACTGGAACGAGAAATAGCCCAATGGGCCCACCGACGGGGATCGATCCCAAACCGACCGCGCATCAGGCGGGTGCTTTACCACTGAGCCACGTCCCGCACCTAGATTAATCAAAGTCACGGCACTACGTTTATTGACATTTAAGCAAACGTTCTACGGCGACACTCCAGGATTGACGTATGCATCAACAGTCGTCAAACGTTCTACGGCGACACTCCAGGATTGACGTATGCATCAACAGTCGTCAAAAGAAAACCTGTCAATAGCAACTTTACATAGAAAGTTATCCAGCGTCATGAAAACAAAATACCGCCATGCACTAGTTTATTTTTATCCGACGTCGTTCCCATTCAAAACGACACCGCATCACATATCCACACGTCATTTGAATATCGATCGATAGCTGATACCGGCCTCGGTGGTGTCGTGGTTAAGCCATCGGACATAATGCTGATAGGTACAGGGTTCGCAGCCCGGTACCGGCTCCCTCCGAGAACGAGTTTGATCGACCCAATGGGTAGGTGTAAGACCACTACACCCTCTTCTCTTTCACTAACAACTAACCCATTGGCCTGGACAGACAACCCAGATAACTGAGGTGTGTGCCCAGGACAGCGTGCTTGAACCTTAATTGGATATAAACACGAAAATAAGTTGAAATTAATTAATGAATAGTTATTATATATACAGTTTACAAAAATACGTTGTATCAAGTTTGTGATTATATGATAAAGAGATTATTACCCTAGTGTGTTTCGGCATCGTCAGTATCATATATCAGGAATACAAATAATGTAGTATGCTTGCCCGAGGCTCGTATAACACAATTTTTATTCCTAATTCCACTTTGGTAATAATCTCTATATATGAATTAGCATTGTTATCCACGTTTGTTTTATTCGGTCAAAATCAGCATAACCTTCAGCCACCAATACTAAAATCGGAGCCTGTAACACATATTATTTATACTATTTATACATATATAAATAAATATATATTATATTAATTTGTGCTGTATACAAAGCACACTTACAATACTCAATACATTTTAGCTTGTCGAGATGGAAATCTACGTTGTGTACTGAAGCGATTCCAGAATAACAGAAATTGTACCAAGCAGCATGGATCACAGAATAAAATTACAAAGGCGCGTCTCTTAAAGTGTATTAGATTTTTAGGTGTGTACGAAAACAACGGTAGAGGCCATGTTGTCAACAGCGAGACATCAACAACAAACAAACAACATTATTTCGCAAACAGTGTTTCACCCCTTAGGGTGGACACGATAGTCACCTGCATTGTAACAATGGCTCGAGAAATTCTCAAGTCATAACAAAGCATTTTCCACGCACCTTTTTGCCTAATTTTAAAGATTCTCCCAAACATCTAGTTTAAAAAAGTTAAAAGTTTGTTTTGTTTAACGATACCATTAGAGTACACTGATTTATTAATCGTCGGCTATTGGATGTCGGATATATACTATATAATATATACTAGCGGAAAAAAGTAACAGTGTAACTTGAAACATCATATAAAATTAACACGGCTCAATATTTTAGCCTGATGTTTTGCACAGTTGACCAGTGAACGCACCGCCACACAATCGCGGGGTCAATTCCGCATTGGCACGTGCCGTTTCGCTTCTTGGACATGGGTCTGTTTTTCAAGCTTTTTCCGCCCAACATTTTACTGCTCCAGCTTTTGTCGACATTGCTACTGTCGGGTCATTGTTTGGCAAACGGTGGAACAGAAAAGCAGTTTTTTTCGGTTGAAAGTGGTCGTAGAGCAATGCCCAGGCTAAATGTAAATGACCGCCTTCGCGCAATTGGTATGATCCAGGCTGAAATGCTCCATTGCGCTGTTGCTACGCAATTTGGTGTCAACATAAACACTATTCAGGCTTTGTCGAGACGTTTTCAACAATTTGGTAATGTCAGAGACCGACCACGTGCAGGTCGTCCACGCGTGACGTCACGACAGCAGGACAATCATATCCGACTCGTGCACCTCAGGAATCACTTCCAAACGGAAAGTCTGACAGCGCGGACCATTCCTGGATTGCGTGCCATCAGCCCCAGAACTGTACGGAATCGATTACGTGAACGGCGTATTTGTCCGCGACGTCCGGCTGTCCGTTCAGTTTTGCTAAGACGCCATCGTGTAGCGCGTCTGGCTTGGTGTAGAAGACACTTGCGCTTTAATCACCGAGACTGGGCGGGTATTCTGTTTACGGACGAGTCCAGGTTTCACTTAGACGGCAGCGACGGCCTTTCAAAGAGTCTATCGTCGTGTTGGAGAACGTTTTAGTGACGCCTGTATTGTGGAGCGACGTGCTTTTGGCGGAGGCAGTGTCATGGTTTGGGGTGGTATCACGTCAACTGGACGAACACCTATTGTGGTCACCGATGGCAATTTGAACGCCGTAGGCTACCGTGACGACATTATCCAGGCTCACGTCATCCCATTTGTGCAAGGACAGCAACGCCACATCACGCTTCAGCAAGACAACGCTAGACCTCACGTCGCCCGGGTGGTAAGGGATTTCTAGCTCAGCAGAATACCGATGTGTTGCAGTGGCCTGCAGTCTCACCCGATCTTGCACCAATCGAGAACGTCTGGGATGAGATGCAACGTCGTGTACGTGCGCTGCCTAACCAGCCGGTGACGTTGGCAGCGCTGGGTCAGACGTTAGTCCAGATCTGGAACGGCATTCCCCAGGCATTCTTCAACAATTTGGTAGGCTCTATGAGGCGACGGTACCAGGCCTGCATCGACGCAAACCGTGGCCATACGCGCTATTAACTTTGTGAACTGGTTTTTTACCCCCGTGTCTTTCATCCCCAATACCAATGAAATGACGGATGCTGTGACATTTTAAATGAATTGAAGTTTTGCAGATTTGCCTATTAACCATGCTATCTGATCGTTTCATCGTTTTATGTCTTGAAATTATGTTTTTATCAACATGATAACCATACACAGTTACTTTTTTCCGCTAGTATATCATAAAGAAAACCCGATACGTTTTTCCATTAAAGGGACATTTCTGAGTTTGCTGCACTTTTTAAGATGTTATCGACTAACAGAGACTTTTTAACGATTGTAATTACATATCAAATACATTTTTCTGCATAAAATATTCGTGGCTGTATATTAAACGTGTTTCTGATCGTTCTAATATTTGTACTAGATTAAATTTCCTTTTATTTCCTAAAATATTGTTTTTTCGCATGTACAAAATTATTTGAAGACAAAATCCAGTTTGGGCTTCTTTCAAATATTAAGACGACCAGAAACACATTGAATATACAGACACTGATATTCTAAACAAGAAAATATATTTAATATGTAAGTTTAATCATAGAAATATTTTATTAGTCGGAAACATCTTACAATGCAGCAAACTCAGGAATGTCCCTTTAACAGCCCAGATAGGAACCAAAATATACCACAGCCTTTAGTATGCCAGTTACCACAGCGAATTTAAACTTACGATCTCAGTAATTTATTTAAAGAATATTTAACATCAAACACATACCAACGACCTTTGACATACCAGTCGTAGTGCACTGGCTGAAAAGTGGAATAACTCAATGGGCTCACCGACTGGGATCGAGCCTAGACCGACCTCGCAGCAGACGAGCGCTTTACAGTCTACTCTACGTCCCGCCCCACCCTTTAAAAGACGTTTGTTGCTAGCTATACGTACCATTGTAAATACACCAGAGACGGAGAAAGTCTGGGTGCGAGCATCCTGAAAAAGAAACACAGATCTTACAAGAAACGAATAACTGTGTCTAAAATGAATTATTTAATTTTAGTAATGTTTCTCGTGTGTTGTTTATCCATAGCTCTAGTAACCTTGACAGAGCTGTGGCCTGTGCAGGACGTGCCCGAAACCACAAGGATAAAGGGGCACGTCAATAGAGTTAACGATCAGGATCTAGTGTCCTTGAGTTATTTATTCAGTTAATAAAATATTATGTCAGTGTTATATTTCATGCAATCTATGCGA
This sequence comes from Gigantopelta aegis, assembly GCF_016097555.1. NCBI lineage: Eukaryota > Metazoa > Mollusca > Gastropoda > Neomphalida > Peltospiridae > Gigantopelta > Gigantopelta aegis. Next base: position 7,508,953 of record NC_054711.1, read on the forward strand.
ATTGAGATTCATGACACACACACAGATAGAGAGAGAGAGAGAGAGAGAGAGAGAGAGAGAGAGAGAGAGAGAGAGAGAGAGAGAGAGAGAGAGAGAGAGAGAGACAGACAGACAGGCAGAGAGAGAGAGACAGAGAGACAGAGAGAGAAAGTGAATGAGACAGACACAGTGAAAGAATGACGTTAAGAGATACAGAGACAAATAGAAGATATATAGCCGGAGAGAAAAGAGAGACGGAGAGAAGAGAGATTTATAAATATTCAGATGGTCAGATGGACAAAAAAAGAAGAAGACAAAGACAGAGACAAAGCGTAATAGTTAAAAATGGAAATCATTGATTGCGTCATAGATTGGTTTAATTACGTCACATGATCAATGGCTTTTTAAAGCACGTGACGACCAACTCGCCGTGCTCCCTGTCATGGACAGGACTCTCTGGCGAAGTCAGAGGTTGTGCCCACGACAGGCGTGCTCGAACAGTTCTCCGATGGAAGCATGCCAAACATTACCCACCCACCCGACCAACTCACCAACTGGTTGACGGTGAAGATCTGGAAGAGTAGCTGCACGTCCACAGTCCCGGCAGGGCGGACCTTGCTGGAGTAGTTGCTCATCAACGCCTCACGGAGGCTCGTCTCAGAGTCCACCCCGAAACCTGCAACATAATGTTTAAAGGCATGTTGTCACAGACCACTGACCTATTTAAAGGCATATTGTCACAGACCACTGACCTATTTAAAGGCATATTGTCACAGACCACTGACCTATTTAAAGGCATATTGTCACAGAATTACCTGAACAAAAATAATTTGATTTGTCCCTAAATGTACTTTATTCAACCATCTTCATAACCACCATAGTCCATTTATTAATGATACTTTGTAAAAATAATTGAATTATGGCAATGCATATTGAAAAACTAAAATGCCGAGAGGGTTGATTTCACTCCATCATGGTTCAGTTAAGGTAATGCATTAGCTAGATTTGGTTTCCAACAATTAATGTAACTTTTAGTTATTATCCAGTTTTAGAGAAATAAGGTCCTTAAATCCGTGACAGTATGCCTTTAAGGTTACACACCACCATTAATTACTCCATTCAGTCCAATACAATTTCTATGTCAGAGAATATATTGTGTGAAAAAATGCAACGCTGTCGAGAGGGTCACGTGACTACTAATTTTAGGAAGTGCTCTCAACTGACAAGTACCGTGTAAAACATCAACATAGGTTGACCACGAAATTGTTCAGTTAACAGCCCTCATGCCTGAGCACCGCCTCGTGTTGCTGTTATACAAGTGGCACCATACCACTTGAACAGTTGTTATCAGTTAGAACTACATGTAACAAGTTACTTCAAAACAATGGGTTATTTAGACACTACAGAGGTCAACCTACGTGTAATCATCAATGTAAGATTTCAAAAGCATATCAGAATTTTGAAGCATTTTTTTTAAACCGGACCATATTAAGCTGCTACAGCAAGTAACGACACGTCAAATGGTGGTGTGTTACCTTCAAGGTACATTTTAAGCTAACTTTCTTCTTCTTTTTAATATATATACAAACGCGCGCGCGCACACACATACACACACACACACACACACACACACACACACACACACACACACATACACACACACACACACACACACACTTTTGAGTAGTCCACTATTTCGCATCTTAGTTTAATGTACCTTTTCTGTTTTGTTTTCTTTCTTTTTCTTTCTTTCTTTCTTTCTTTCTTTCTTTCTTTTTCTTTCTTTCTTTCTTTCTTGTTTTGTTTTTGTTTTTTTGTTTTTTTTTTTTTTTTTGTTGGGGTTTCTTTTTTTTTTGGGGGGGGGGTTGTGTTTTTTGTGGGGGTTTTAGGGAGGGAATTTTATATTATATGAATAAATAAGAAAAACTGTTTTCTTTTCGGATAATTTTCAGAATTTTTTAAACATTAAAACTTGCTTTTCCCAATAATATTTTAACAAAATAAATTGCTTTAATTAGCCGTCAGGTTTTGGCCAATGGAAGTATTTATTTGCCCGACAGTGAAAACCACTAGCCACGGACGTCGGGCTAACGTATTCTAGAAGCCCAGTTTTCTCAAAACCATAACTTTGGATATAACCAGTGTTAGTTGTCAGCCCTCGATTTATTTTTGAGCTTTTATCAAAGCAAAATTTTAAACACACTGTCCCGGGATAACACGTCAACTATCTGGGATGTCCATTTTGTCCAGGATGGGGATAATTAATGGTCACGTGTTTGTGGTCTAATCAGAGAGAAATCTATGCAATTGTCTTGCTGCTTATGGTTTGAAAATTCATGGTGAGAAATAAATTGATCTCCTGAAATCATATAGCAATTGCTCTTGTTGAATTCATTGAAATTTTGAGTAAAATAATGTAGCAATATCAGCGTGTTATGATGCGAGCAATTTTTCGCTCACGTGAAAATCGTTTTATGCGAGCACACGTGAGCAGGAGCAATTACTCGCGTCAAGATGCACGGTTTTTACATGTCCCCACACGAGTCGTTAAATCTCACTCTGGGTTACAAATCCAGTGTCTGCCAGCTGTGGAGTTGGTCTCCAACTTAGTGAGAAGAGTGCTCGTCCAAGGTGCTAGGGTCATAGGATCGAATCCCCCGTTATGTATATGCACTGTAACGTATTTATGAGTAGAACACGCTGAGAAATGATCGACAATCAAAATAAACATATTCGTACTCGTATTCGTATTCGTATTCGTATTCGTAAAACAGATGTCCAAACCTATAGGTCACTACAATTCCGAGGCCGATCGTGTCCTCCAAACCTTTCTTCTTTGGAAAATTCACATTTTTGCATATACATGTATAATGTATTGTATATGCTAGTAACACGGGCGTCTGAAGATGTTAGCGATCGGGGTGAGGGGTCGGGTGTGCGTGTGTGTGTGTGTGTGTGTGTGTGTGTGTGTGTGTGTGTGTGTGTGTGTGTGTGTGTGTGTGTGTGTGTGTGTGTGTTATTTCATTTTTCAACGGGAGCGGCAGGATGTATTTTGTCATCAGAGTTTGGGAGGGAGGCATTGCCCTTCCGACGTCTATGAGTAATACAATATGTCTGTCTCTTTTTCATCATACACCCTCTGCCATCCCCGGGGGCGGGACGTAGCCCAGTGGTAAAGCGTTCGCTTGATGCGCGGTCGGTCTAGGATCGATCCCCGTCGGTGGGTCCATTGGGCTATTTTTCGCACGACTGGTATTTTAAATGCCGTGGTATGTGTTATCCTGTCTGTGGGATGGTGCATATAAACGATCCCTTGCTGCTAATCGAAAAGAGTAGCCCATAAAGTGGCGACAGCGGCCTTAACCATATGTCCGACGCCATAAAAACCGTAAATAAAATGTGTTGAGTGCGTCGTTAAATAAAACATTTCCTTCCTTCCCCCATGCCCATAATCATTATTATTAGGACTATGAGTATTTGGTCTATAAAAATAAAAATAAAAATAAACATCTTACCTTGTGTAGAAAACAAACATACTAGTCCAAATAACAGTAAACTAAATATTGTTTTGACTGCCATATTCGACTGCGATTGATACTAGACTGAATCAGCAATCAACTTCGGCTTTCACGTTAATTAATTTTGTTTGACTACGTCCCTCCGAGGGCATGTTCAATTTGTAACCAATCACGACTTAATATCGATAGGGTGGTGTTTCCGTTATGACTCCATGGTTAGAATAGTCACAGTAACGTCCGAGTAGATTATATTTGTATCGCGCATGTGTGGACGTATTATATTTACCAAAGCTGACAGCTCTATTGCATGGGTATACAATGAATGCAAAACATATTAAATTACCGTAAAACATCTGTTTACTGTGTCTTTAATATCAACACGTAGTGAGACGGGAAACTATTTCCTTAGTGTTTCAAAGGGCTTATTTAAAGAATAGTGTTGGCTAAGTTTTCTTTGTTTTTTTTTTTTTTTTTTCCTTCTTTTTTCTTTTCTTTTCTCACCCCACCCCTGTTCAGAAATTGTACTCACAACGAGTGTGCTTAAACATTAAATTGATATAAGCACGTTAATTCCCAACATATAAAGTTTGTTTTGTTTAACGACACCACTAGAGCACATTGATTAATTAATCATTAGCTATTGGATGTCAAACGTTTGGTGATTCTGACTCATAGTCAACAGAGCAAACCCGCTACACTTTTTTTTTTCACTAGTTGCAAGGGATCTTTTGTATGCACAATTCCGTAGACAGGATAGCACATACCACGGACTTTCTTAGACCAGTCGCGGTGTACTGGCTTCCTGACATCTGACCTCACAATAATTTGTGGGCATACATACATACAACATTGTTCACCTGTCGTGAACAGATCTCTTTGGCGATGTCAGATGTTGGGTCCACGACGGGCGTGCTTGAATAGTTTTCTAATGGAACCATATGCACGTTATCTCTCTCTCTCTCTCTCTCTCTCTCTCTCTCTCTCTCTCTCTCTCTCTCTCTCTCTCTCTCTCTCTCTCTCTCTCTCTCTCTCACACACACACATAACAATTATGCCATGTTTTGTTTTTTTCACGAATTGAAATTCAAATTGAATGACAAAAAAGTAATGTATTTAAAATCGATTCTCTCTACATGCAGATGACCAAATGACGATTTGACAGTTTGACTGCATTCATAAATCGCTGTCAGGAACTTCATCTATTATAGGAGGACTGCCACTAGCCAGGTTATTGTTCCTACCAAGTCTTTAGGAACCAATGCCCCACGACTATGGGAACGTGCTGATAACAGGTCTCTTGTTATTAATGTTAAAATGAGCGGATTTTCTCTGAAGACTACGTATTGGAATGACCAAATATTTAGCTCCCACTAGCCGATGATTAATAAATAAATGTGCTACAAACACACTACAACTTTAACTCATCTAAATGGCGAAAATTACCAAAACATGGAATGTCAGTTATAATCACAATTTGACATGTAACAATCTCCTGAGAACATCAGAATGGTGAAACTTTAACTGGAAATGATGATTTAAAAAACTAAATTGATCAATATGCATTTAGATTAATTTCTATACACACAAAAAACACAACAACAAAAAAACGTTAATTAGAATTAAGGTAGTTTCTTAATGGCAAATTAAAGTGTTTAATTATAGACTAGTGTGTAAAGTATAACACGTGAATAGTTCATTAGCTAATTGGTTAAGCTAAGTCGGGCATTTATCTCAAATATTTTATCTGGGAAACTACGAGTTTGTGCCATTCACATACGTGTCCGGAACGTTCATGAATATAATTATAGACTTTAAAAAAAAATGCACTAGTCGTATACTTGATCATTGGCATGAGCTGATTTTGTATCAAGTAATCTTGTCTATCAATGCCTATGAATAGATGTAGGTATGAAATGCGTGCGTGTGTGCGTACGTGTGTATATATATATATATGAATGGTTCAAGTGAATAACGTATCAATGCCTATGAATAGATGTTGGTATGAAATGCGTGCGTGCGTGCGTGTGTATATATATATATATATATGAATGGTTCAAGTGAATAACGTATCAATGCCTATGAATAGATGTTGATATGAAATGCGTGCGTGCGTGCGTGTGTATATATATATATATATGAATGGTTCAAGTGAATAACGTATCAATGCCTATGAATAGATGTTGGTATGAAATGCGTGCGTGCGTACGTGTGTGTGTATATATATATATATGAATGGTTCAAGTGAATAACGTATCAATGCCTATGAATAGATGTTGGTATGAAATGCGTGCGTGCGTGCGTGTGTATATATATATATATATGAATGGTTCAAGTGAATAACGTATCAATGCCTATGAATAGATGTTGGTATGAAATGCGTGCGTGCGTGCGTGTGTATATATATATATATATATGAATGGTTCAAGTGAATAACGTATCAATGCTATGAATAGATGTTGATATGAAATGCGTGGTGCGTGCGTGCGTGTGTATATATATTATATTATATGAATGGTTCAAGTGAATAACGTATCAATGCCTATGAATAGATGTTGGTATGAAATGCGTGCGTGCGTGCGTGTGTATATATATATATAATATGAATGGTTCAAGTGAATAACGTATCAATGCCTATGAATAGATGTTGATATGAAATGCGTGCGTGCGTGCGTGTGTGTGTATATATATATATATATGAATGGTTCAAGTGAATAACGTATCAATGCCTATGAATAGATGTTGGTATGAAATGCGTGCGTGCGTACGTGTGTGTGTATATATATATATATATGAATGGTTCAAGTGAATAACGTATCAATGCCTATGAATAGATGTTGGTATGAAATGCGTGCGTGCGTGCGTGTGTATATATATATATATATGAATGGTTCAAGTGAATAACGTATCAATGCCTATGAATAGATGTTGGTATGAAATGCGTGCGTGCGTACGTGTGTATATATATATATATGAATGGTTCAAGTGAATAACGTATCAATGCCTATGAATAGATGTTGGTATGAAATGCGTGCGTACGTACGTGTGTATATATATATATATGAATGGTTCAAGTGAATAACGTATCAATGCCTATGAATAGATGTTGGTATGAAATGCGTGCGTACGTACGTGTGTATATATATATATATGAATGGTTCAAGTGAATAACGTATCAATGCCTATGAATAGATGTTGGTATGAAATGCGTGCGTGCGTGCGTGTGTATATATATATATATGAATGGTTCAAGTGAATAACGTATCAATGCCTATGAATAGATGTTGGTATGAAATGCGTGTGTACGTACGTGTGTATATATATATATATATGAATGGTTCAAGTGAATAACGTATCAATGCCTATGAATAGATGTTGGTATGAAATGCGTGCGTGCGTGCGTGTGTATATATATATATATGAATGGTTCAAGTGAATAACGTATCAATGCCTATGAATAGATGTTGGTATGAAATGCGTGCGTGCGTGCGTGTGTATATATATATATATAATGGTTCAAGTGAATAACGTATCAATGCCTATGAATAGATGTTGGTATGAAATGCGTGCGTGCGTGCGTGTGTATATATATATATATGAATGGTTCAAGTGAATAACGTATCAATGCCTATGAATAGATGTTGGTATGAAATGCGTGCGTGCGTGCGTGTGTATATATATATATATATATGAATGGTTCAAGTGAATAACGTATCAATGCCTATGAATAGATGTTGGTATGAAATGCGTGCGTACGTACGTGTGTATATATATATATATGAATGGTTCAAGTGAATAACGTATCAATGCCTATGAATAGATGTTGGTATGAAATGCGTGCGTACGTACGTGTGTATATATATATATATGAATGGTTCAAGTGAATAACGTATCAATGCCTATGAATAGATGTTGGTATGAAATGCGTGCGTACGTACGTGTATATATATATATATGATGGTGGTTCAAGTGAATAACGTATCAATGCCTATGAATAGATGTTGGTATGAATGCGTGCGTGCGTACGTACGTGTGTATATATATATATATGAATGGTTCAAGTGAATAACGTATCAATGCCTATGAATAGATGTTGGTATGAAATGCGTGCGTGCGTACGTGTGTGTGTGTATATATATATATATGAATGGTTCAAGTGAATAACGTATCAATGCCTATGAATAGATGTTGGTATGAAATGCGTGCGTGCGTGCGTGCGTGCGTGCGTGCGTACGTGTGTATATATATATATATGAATGGTTCAAGTGAATAACGTATCAATGCCTATGAATAGATGTTGGTATGAAATGCGTGCGTGCGTGCGTGCGTGCGTACGTACGTACGTGTGTATATATATATATATGAATGGTTCAAGTGAATAACGTATGATGTCCAAAGAAATATCAGCATTATAAAGGTCACAATGGCATAAGAAAATAAAAGCTTTTAATTATTGTAGGCCCATGCTTGCTTAGGTGTAAATATTCCACGATTGGAGAGAGAGAGAGAGAGAGAGAGAGAGAGAGAGAGAGAGAGAGAGAGAGAGAGAGAGAGAGAGAGAGAGAGAGAGAGAGAGAGAGAGAGAGAGAGAGAGAGAGAGAGAGCGAGAGAGAGAGAGAGAGAGAGAGAGAGAGAGGGGAGTTAGAGAGAGAGAGAGAGGAGAAGAGAAAGAAGACAGACAGACAGACAGACAGACAGAAGAGAGAGAGACAGACAGACAGACAGACAGAAAGAGAGAGAGAGAGAGAGAGAGAGAGAGAGAGAGAGAGAGAGAGAGAGAGAGAGAGAGAGAGAGAGAGAGAGAGAGAGAGAGAGAGAGAGAGAGAGAGAGAGAGAGACAGACAGACAGACAGACAGACAGAGTGAGAGAGGGGGGCAGGGAGGGAGGGTGGGGATGGAGATCAAACACTAAATAAATACAAATAAATAAATTAAATTAAATTAAATTAATAAATGCAATATAATACAATAAATTAACAAACATACAAGCAATTATATTTCAAATATATAATTATTAGATGGTTTACGGTACTGGCCGCGTGTTAAACACGATATTGCTATGCTTAAGTTGCGATGTATTGGAGGGTTAATGTAGCAAAAGTAAGTTTAATTACCCGTTATCCAACGCTTCGGTGATCTGGTATCGAGTTTACGTCGCTGCTATAATATGTACAACAGTCCTTCGTTTGGAAAACAATACATATGATTACCGTGATCAAATTCGGAACCATTTAATCACTGTAAAGGTAATATTCGGATACGGCAGGAGCGGATCCAGATAATATTAACGGGGGTGTAAAGTTAAAGTTTGTTTTGTTTAACGACACCACTGGAGCACATTGATTTATTAATCATCAGCTATTACCAAATGTTTGACATCCAATAGCTTATGATTAATAAATCAATGTGCTCTAGTGGTGTTTAAACTAACTAACATTTTAACAATAAAATTGTCTAATATATTTGTTTTAATTACTAATACATTTGTAAAATAAAATTCAATAAAACATTTTTAAAATAAAATTATTTAATACATTTTAAAAATAAAATTGTCTAACATACTTTAAAAATAAAACTGTCTAACACATTTTTAAATTGTCTAATGTGTTTTTAAATAAATAGAGAATAACTAGTTAATGACGTCAGATATCTGCTTTATCCTGTGATGGTAAGAATGGGAAATTCCGCGAGGCAGATATCCGACGTTATAACTAGTTATTATCTTTATCCTGTAGATCATAAAAATTAAGGGGAGAAGCTATTATTTCTATTATTTCAGCCACACTGTACGATGATTTAGAGGTGAAATGAGCGATTTTGTAATGTAGCTATGCGTGTGACGTCACAAGAGTGACGTCAGAAGTCATATCCTGTAGTAGCAGGATTATGACTTTGCTTTATCCGTCATCATAATCTGCTAGTATACGTTTATGACTTTGCTTTATCCGTCATCATAATCTGTCAATTTAAAAATAAATCTACTTTCTTTAAATAAAATTTATTAATACATTTTTAGAATACAATTAATTAACACATTGTTTACCCCAAATGTAATAATACATTGTTTAAACAAAATTTAACAGTATAATAATTCGTTGTTTAAAATTTTAAAATTAAATATATAGTTTCAATGCAATTTTATAACACATTGTTTATATAAAACAATAATAATACATTGTTTAAATAAAATTTAATAATACAGTGTTTAAATAAAATTTAATTAATAGATTGTTTCAATAAAATTTAATAGTACATTTTAAAAATAACATTTGATAATACATTGTTTAAATAAAATGTAATAAATGCATCGTTTCAAATTTAGTAACACATTGTTTAAATAGATAATGCTACATGAGTGGCCGTTAGATAGCATTTGTGTTACAACAGGTTATTTTAAAAGTTATCTAATGAACAAAAGCGAGATGGGTACGCTTTAAAATAACAAATTGTAAGATAAATTGTATCTAATGGACAAAAATGTAGTATTCTATTTCTTACATATCCTCAAAAACATATTTTAAACGTCTTTTCCAACTAAAACTTATTTACAGCCCGTTGTCTTGTAGCTAAGTTACGATTCACAGACTCATCAGTTTCGTGTCAACTATACGTCACAGAACAATCTATTTCGATCGTGCTTGTTTTTCATTGGATGGTATGGCCGCCACGAATTGTGTTCTTAAAAGCAGAGCGTAAGAAATTAAACCAAAAACTGCAACAAAATATTTTCAATTTTCTAGTAGGAAATATAAATTGATTGAAAAATATTTTTTCCGTTTTTATGTTTCTTCGTGGTCTCTCTCTCTCTCTCTCTCTCTCTCTCTCTCTCTCTCTCTCTCTCTCTCTCTCTCTCTCTCTCTCTCTCTCTCTCTCTCTCTCTCTCTCTCTCTCTCTCTCTCTTGTTCTTGTTCTTGCTTCTTTGTCATTGTTGTTATTGTTTGTTTGTTGCTTTTGTTATTGTTGTTTTTATGGGGGTTTTCTGTAGTTGGTTTTGGGTTGGGTTTTTGGGGGTTTTTTGGTTTTTTGTTTGCTTGGGTTTTGTTTTGGGGTTGTTGTTGGGTTTTTTGGGGGGGTTGGGTTTTTTTTTTTGGGGGGGGGGTGTTTTTCTGTTTGTTTATTTTTGTTGTTGTTTGATGAATTGTTTGTTTATTAGGGTATGTTGATAAATATATAAACAGTCTACAGGATTTATTGTACTATGTATCTCGTCGCACAAGAGTGAATTTGATTGGAACCACGAACGTGTTTGCGTTCCGCATGAACAAAAAAACCCAATATGACAGATGATCCTACTTTCTATACACACTACTAGAGCACATCGATTAATTAATCATCGTCAATTGGATGTTCCTAACGACAAAGCAGTAATGAATTTTAAGAGTTCCAACTGGAAATAAGTTTGTTTTAGTTGTAGACACTTCGTATTTAAAAAGTAATAATAATAATAATAACTGATTCATTTGGCTATGGACAGATTTAGCATTGGATGTTACTTACTTACATATAGCTAGGGCAGTACATACCACGGTATTTGATAGATCAGTCGTGAGGCATTGATTGGAACGGCGGAAAACTCCGATCACAAATCAGGCGAGCGCTCTACCCACTGGGCTACAGTCCACCCCACTTTTAATCAAACGAATTCGACAGTTGGGCGTTCTTCCAGGAAAAACAATTTGTAACCAACTCAGCAGACTAAATGATTTGTGTATGTTTTTATTGTGAGTATTTGTTCCGTGAACAACAGTACTGCAGACAGAGTGGGGAAACAGGTGACTACCCGTGCGGATTTCTTACCGTGACGTTGCAGCGAGTTCACACCTGTACGGGTTGACAGGTAGGTGACAAAACAAGACAGAGAAAGGGAGATATCTGGACAAAAGACCAGATTCCAATATATAGTCAACAATTGGTTTCAGGTTTCACCAGTGTACAGTGCCAATTTCCAGTAGTCTATTTGATCATTTCGTTCATGATGAAAGTTAAACTAGCTGACCTTCTAAAAGTAATTCTGCTTAGTAAGTATTTCATTTATTACGATATAATTTAGTAAGCATGTTATATAATGCAATACTATGTGTGCTATTTGCAAGAGTTCGAAAACTGATTATGTTTTAGTATTTATTTATTTATTTATTTATTGCGATTCAATTTAGTATACATGTTATATAATGAAATAAAATATGTGCTATTTGCAACAATTGTAAAACTGATCCTGGTTTAGTATTTGATTTAATTTAGTACGCATGTTATATATATATATAATGTAATACTATGTGTTAATTGCAATAATTTTAAAGTGATTATATTTTAGTATTTGATTTATTCATTATGATTCAATAATCAGTTTAGTACGCATGGTACATAATGCAATGCTATATGTGCTATTTGCAACAATTCTGAAACTGATTATGTTTTAGTATTCGTTTATTGCGATTCAGTTTCGTATACATGTTATATAATGCAATACTATGTGCTATTTGCAACAAATTTAAAACTGATTCTATTTAGTAAGTATTTTATTTATTAATTACGGTTTAATTTAGTATACATATTATATAATACAATACCATGTGCTCTTTCAATAATTCTAAAACTAATTCTGTTTCATTCTAGTATTCATGTTATATAATAAATACTACGGTATGTGTTATTTGCAGTACTTTTAAAGTGATTCTATATTAGTATTTTATTTGTTACGATTCAATTAAGTATTCATATTATATAATGCAATATTATTGTATGTGTTATTTGCAATACTGCCTTATTTACAATAATTCTAAAACTGATTTTATTAATTTTCGTAAGTATTTGATTTATTATGATTCCATGATTCTAAAATTTATTATGTTTAGTAAGTATTTGATTTATTACGATTCAATAATTTTAAAACTGATTATGTTTAGTTAGTATTTGATTTATTACGATAATTCTAAAATTGATTATGTTTAGTATTTAATTTATTATGATTCAATGATTCTAAAATTGATTATGCTTAGTAAGTATTTTATTTATTACGATTCATTATAGTACGCATGTGATCCATAGGAGCCCTGTTAAGATAATGCTAATCCAACTTCTGAGATGAATGCTGGAGATATTGCTGCCACTTGCAGACTTATTCAGGTTCCAATGTACCAAATAAATTCCTACAGCCGATAATGTTAATGTCTATTAATAAAACTGATATAAGCAGCGTATTAACAAACCCGGACACCAATAAAAACTGTGGCACCTCTACCTTCAAGAAAATGGGGGGGGGGGGGGGGGGGGGGGGGGGGGGGGGGGGGGGGGGGGGGGTCACATACCATTTAAGAGATTTAATTAATGTTTTTATTAGCAACCCTCATTTTTGCTGAAAATCGCAGTTCCATTTTGGGGGGTACCCTGCACTAGTTTCAACCTGTGGTGTATACTGCATAACAACTGTATAACAAATAAAAGTGAATTTATTTATTGTCAATGGATAATAGTATTTGCACAAATAATCAATGTCACATATTACTTCCAATCACACCCACAGCCGTTCTTACTCCGTAAATATTTGACCGACCTTTGACCCGGAACTTTCTTCTTTGGTACAATGCAAACTATATTTTCAGCGGGTAGTTGGTGGGGAAGAAAGCCTTCACGGGTCTAAATCAAGAAACAATTAAAGAGAAGAAGTTTGTTTTGTTTGACGACACCACTAGAGCACATTGATTAATGAATCATCGGCTATTGGATGTCAAACATTTGACTCGTAGTCAACAGAGGAGACCCGCTACATTTTCTTAATGCAGCAAGGGATCTTTTATGTGCACTTTACCACAGACAGGAAAGCACATACCACGATCTTTGATCAGTTGAGGTGCACTGATTGGAACGAGAAAAACAAATAAAGAGAGAAGAAATCACTGAAATTTTGGAATGACCACATCAGTCATTGAACGAATGAATCAAATGATGTTTCTTTTTAAATAATAAAATGTATTACCTTTTATTAACTTCCACAGGTTGCCAAGCATGCGCACTGTACTCACCACAAAACTCCTTCCTGTTGAGGCGAGATTTGTTCAATAATTACTCCCAGTTAGATCGGCCCAAGTCTGTCACTAAAATCAAAGTTTTGTTTCATCTGATCACCATCAACGATTTGGTAAGACCATATTAAGTTAATTTGTATTTATTTATTTATTTATGTATTTACTTACTTACTTACTTACTTACTTATTTACTTACTTTTTTATTTATTTACTTACTTATTTATTTACTTACTTATATACTTACATACATACTTACTTACATATATATTTATTCATTCATTCATTCATTTATTTACTTACTTACTTTCCTTCCTTCCGTTAATATTTACCTTTTATGACACCCACTAGCATGTGTATTTTTGTGCTGGGGTGTCATTAAACATTCATCCATACATTCATTCATTTATTTACTTTCCTTCCTTCCTTCCCTCCATATTTATTTATTTATTCATTCATTCATTCGTTCATTCGTTCGTTCGTTCGTTCGTTCGTTCCTTCCTTCCTTCTTTCCTTCCTTCCTTCCTTCCTTCCTTCTTTCCTTCTTTCATTCATTCACTTACTTACTTACTTACTTACCTTCCTTCCGTCCATATTTACTTACTATCTTACTTATTTATTTATTTCTAAACATCAACAATAATTGCGTGGGTGAAAAGGATAAACAGCCAATTCTGGATTTCAACCCTAGATATAATATTGTTTGATTTTAATGTTAATCTGAATTTACAAACATGATGGAAAAAAAAGAAAAGAAAAAACCATCTCAGAAGTATTTCTTTTAAAAATATCGATAATTTTCTGTCCTGTTACGTGTTTCTGCTCTGTTGTTTCAGAATACACGTGCGATGTCGTTCTCAGTGACTGGATGGTTCTTTATGGTAAATATCTATTTATCACTCATCTCTGCAGTGTCTGCCTGGTTTGTATTAAAACATTCCCCTTCAGTGAAAAAAATCAGTAAAAATTACCAAATGTTTGACATCCAATAGACGATGATTAATTAATCAATGTGCTCTAGTGGTGTCGTTAAACAAAACAAACGTAAACTTTCCGCCAAGGTTTGGTGGGAAGGGGGGGGGGGGGTGGTGCTGGACGTAGCCAAGAGGTAAAGCGCTCGCCTGATGCGCGATCAGTCTAGGATCGATCCCTGTCGGTGGGATCATTGGGCTATTTCTCGTTCTAGCCAGTGCTCCATGACTGGTATATCAGAGGCCGTGGTATGTGCTATCCTGTCTGTGGGATAGTATATATAAAAGGTCCATTGCTACTAACAGACAAATTCGAAGACTATATGTCAATATTACCAAATGTTTGACATCCAAAAACCTATCGTTAATAAATCAATGTGCTCTAATGGTGTCGTTAAACAAAACAAGCTTTAAATTTCCACCGTCTTGTGGGGCGGGACGTAGCCCAGTGGTAAAGCGCTTGTCTAATGCGCGGTCGATCTGGGATCCCCGTCGGTGGGCCCATTGGTTTATTTCTCGCTCAAGCTCAAGCGTGCCTTGTGAGATATAATTGCAAACTTCACTCGATGAGATATAAATCATATTTGACAAAAAACATGAAATATCCTCTATGTATACAATATATACTACAGAGCTTCGTTAAATAAAAACAATCTTCTTCTTCTCCATATTCCACCAGATTTGGCAAGATTCTCGTCTGTCGTGGGACAGCACAGTGTACAACGACATCGGCTACGTGTACGCCTCCGAGAACGAGATCTGGACTCCGCCCATCATCGTGGACAACTCGTAAGTAACTCGTGCCGTCGTCGTAGCAGTAGTCACTCGCACGAAAAGGGGGCGGCGTGTACGCTACTTCAGTGGCAAAGCTGTGGTGCGGTGGGTCGCAAGATTGGCCGCTGTAGACATAAGCGTACGAGACAGTGGGGCAGGGGGCAACTGCGCCCCCAGTGCTGTAGCAAAACCTCAAATTCGGGCAAATATTATACAGATATTCGGGGGAAATGTGTTAACCTGAGATCTTTTTACAATATATTTCCATCATACTACCTTCAAAATTAGTTGCAATCCATCTAAAAATGCGCAGTTATTAATTTGCAATCTTATATAGCTGTTTGGCAGTCATTCTATTTATGAATAAACGTTGTTATCCAGATTCGGGCATTCTCGTTTAATTGGGACAAAAACCAGCCTGACCCTTACAAAAACCAGCCTGACCCTTACAAAACTGAGAGCTCGTACTCCTACGGCTGTCTATAAACTCATTGGGGCTTTCTAACCAGAGCACCACAACCAATTAAAGGCCGTGGTATGTGCTTTCCTACCTGTGGTAAAGTGCATATAAAAGATCCCTTGATACATTAGTAAAAATGTCGCCTGAGGTGCTTGCATCGCAGGATCGAACCACCTTGGTGGATCAATTGAACTGATTGGGTTGGCCGTGGTATGTGCTATCCTGTCCGTGGTAAAGTGCATATAAAAGATCCCTTGCTACATTAGTAAAAATGTTGCCTGAGGTGCATGCGTCGCAGGATCGAACCACCTGGGTGGCTCCATTGATGCTGATTGGTGTTTCCTCGTTCCCTCCAGTGTATCACAACTGGACAAATGTCGTGGTATGTACTATCCTGTATGTGGGAAAATGTATGTAAAAGATCCCTTGCTACTAATGGAAGTTATCTCTAACAGTAAATGTCAAAATTACCAAATGTTTGACATGCAATAGCTGATGATTAATAAATCAGTGTGCTCTAGTGGTGTCGCTAAACAAAACAAACTTTATATCGCTGTGTATTAGCTGACTCTGTGAACAAGCCGACCTCTTAGTTTGCCCCTCAATATCTGGTACAAAAAGGTTGGTATGATGTATAAGCTAGACAAAACAAACTTTAGTAAAAATGTAGTGGGTTTCGTCTGATGACTGTGTCAGAATTACGAAATGTAACATTCACAGAAGAGGTATTAAAAGTAATTGAAACGAAATAAATGCTCAACCCCACTTATAATAGATGCGTAGTTGTCATAATTTTAAAATCCTTCTCATTTTCATTTCAACTTATGTTCGTGCTTATACCCAATTAACGTTCAAGCACAAATCCTTCTCAGATTCACGTAATTTTAACCGATTGTGTAATACCTAATATTATTCACTTATTGTATATATGTATTTAACCGACTGTGTAATACCTAATATTATTCACTTATTGTATATATGTGTTTTTGTTCTGTCCACTGATTGTATTTCTGTATACATGTATTTATATAATTTAACTATTCATATACTACATTATTTACTATTTAATGTTCTCCTGTAAACCCTGTCCTGTCTTGTCACATATTGTATTATGTATTTGTTCATGTTTCCCCATATTATGCCGTTGGCTAACGGTCTGGGTGTAATGAAGTTCTGTTCTGTTCTGTTCTGAAAGTTGATCGATTGATGTAAACCGATTATAACCGATGATCGATAATGAAAATCGATTCTCAACATTGGTGTAACGTATCTCACTGGTATAATAATAATATGGTATTTGTACAGGCGGCGCTCATTGACTAGAGAACAACGTTTTATTAAGTACCGCACTGGATACTTTGAAAGGGGTGGGACGTAGCCCAGTGGTGACAGCGGGTTTCCTCCCTCAGTATTTGTGTGGTTCTTAACCACTAACCATGAAGTAGATGAGTTCTTATCGAGTTATGATACACACACTAGTCAAACATCATGTACTGCATTAGATCATGACATTACTGAAAAAGAAATCGTCATTGCGATTAAAGGGTTACAGAAGAACAAAGCCTGTGGTTATGATCATATTTTAAATGAGTATCTTATAAATTGTAAAGATGTTTTGATGCCATGTCTACTTTTATTGTTTAATAATGTTTTTAAATCTGGTCACTATCCTCAGTCTTGGTCAGTTGGCTGTATTGTTCCTGTTTTTAAAAAAGGAAATACAAATGATACTGACAATTACAGGGGCATTACATTAGTCAGTTGTTTGGGTAAACTTTTTACTTCTATTTTAAACAAAAGATTGCTAGATTACGACTTAGATAATGATATCATTACTGACGCCCAACTAGGATTCAGAAACCAAATGTCTACTATAGATGCCATTTTTATCTTACAACATTTAATACATAGAACACTAAAGAATCGAACACGTTTATATTGTTGCTTTGTAGATTACAAAAAAGCTTTTGATTTTATTAACAGACAAAACTTGTGGTTCAAACTAATTCAACAAGGTATCGAAGGAAGAATGTTAGCTATTATACGATCTTTATATAATGATGTTAAATGTTGTGTAAAATACAATAATGAACTTTCTGATTTTTTTATGTGCCAGAACGGTTTATTTCAGGGTGAGGTTTTGTCACCAATATTATTTTCTATGTATGTTAACGATTGCGAAATGCACCTACTATCAGATAATTGTCCATATGTTGATATACAAATGTTAAATATATTTCTAATAATGTATGCCGATGATATGGTGCTTCTAGCTGAAACACCCGAAGGATTGCAAAAAATGCTTGATTCAATATCTAATTATACAAGTAAATGGGATTTAACAGTAAATACAACTAAGACCCAAATTATTGTTTTTAGAAATGGAGGCAAACTTCGAGATAATGAGAAGTGGTTTTATAATGGTTGTCAACTAGAGGTTGTCAATGAATTTAATTACCTTGGTATTTTATTTTATTATAACGGAAAATTTAGTAGGACACAAAAAAGAGCAGCGGAACAAGGTCGTAAAGCTTTATTCTCAATTCATAACGTATGTAAAAATAATTATTTTAATATTGAAACAATGCTATCTGTATTTGATACCTATGTCAACAGTGTTCTTAGTTATGGATCGGAAGTATGGGGTTTCCACCCTGGCCAAGACGTTGAAAAGATTCATTTACAATTTTGTAAAAAGTTACTGGGTGTACGGAACGGGACATGTATGATTTTAATGTAGTGAATTAGGAAGATTTCCATTGTATATTATTAGAAAACTAAGAATTTTTAAATACTGGATCAAACTACGTAATACTAATAACTGCATATTAATGGCTATATATGAGGAAATGGATCAGCTTGATAACAATTGGTTAATGGATGTTAAACAGGAACTAAATGCACTTGGTTTAAATTATATATGGAGTCTAACGGAAGTTGATAATAATACTTACAGTGTAATTAAGCAAAGATTGTGTGATGTGTTCAAGCAACAATCTTACAATAGAATAACAGCAACGTCAAAAGGTAATTTGTATAAATATTTATTAACTGAATTTAAATTGCAAAGTTATCTTACAAAACCGTTGGACGTTACACAATTGAAAGAAATTACAAAATTTAGACTCTGCGCCCATAAATTAAATATAGAATTTGGTAGATACAGAAACATTGAAAGATCAGAAAGATTATGTACAGTATGTAATACAAATGAAGTAGAAGATGAGTACCATTTCATTCTACAATGTCCAAGATACAATGATATAAGAACACAATTTATAAAACAATATTATTATAAACGTCCAAGTGTTTTCAAGCTTATACAACTTTTAAGAATTGACAATAATAAAGATCTTAATAACCTTGGGAAATATTTACAACGGGCAAATAAGGTAAGAAATGAACTAGTGGAATAAAGACGTAATGCTAATAGTGATGTACAATGTAGTGCATCATACATGTGTATCCCGGTAGCACCTCAAGTGTTTAACAGTTTCTCTTATGTAATAACGACCTATATCTTTATGTGATATAAGTCAGCAGTACTGTGATACTTTGTATTATATATGTCTATAATGTTAAATCACTCTCCACCATTATCCTGTACATTAGTGTGTACATATCTGTATAATATATGCTATATTGTTTGTATGATGCTGATGAGCTGTAAAACTTAAGGCAATAAAAGGAACTTGAAATAACATGTGTTGAGTGCGTCGTTAAATAAACCATTTCCTTCCTTTAGTCCGGGCTTTCAACCCTGTACCTACCAGCCTGTAGTCCGATGGCTTAACCACGATGTCACCGAAGCCGGTACTAGATGACAATGTTTTATTAAGTACTGGTTACATAACAGCTGCAATACGCTGTTTTTCCGCGCACACTCAATGTAAACATCTAGTACTGTCTGGTATGTGCTTTCATTATTTGTACGATACCGTATTATATTCTTACTGTCATCTCTACAACCGGTAGTAATTATTATTATTATTATTTTTTTTGGTACCACAGCGTGAACGATCTTCGCGTCATCAGCGACAAACGGATTCCCATACGAGTGAACGCCAAGGGTAAAGTTCACTGGAACCCGCCCGGCATCTACCTAACCCAGTGCGATATTGCCATCACCTACTACCCGTTCGACACCCAGCACTGCACCATCGTCCTCAGAACCGTCGGCTACACCCTCCGCGAGGTCAATCTCACCGTCTTCGGAGACGGCATCAACGCCGTGGGCTACGAGACGAACGGCGAGTGGGACTTGATCGCGACGTCGGCGTACCGCTTCGAACTGAGCGACGACAACGATCTGGAGACGTACTCGAGCGTCGCCGTGTCCTTCACCTTGAAGAGGCGCCCGCTGTATTATGGGATCAACATCATACTTCCGACGTTCGTGTTGTCGGTGCTGTCGGCGGTCGTGTTCGTCGTTCCGGTGGATTCCGGAGAGAAGATGGGCTACTCGCTGACCGTGCTGCTGTCCATCACGGTCTTCTTGACCATCGTGTCCAGCTCCATGCCCACCACGTCACAGAACACGTCAATAATGGGTACGTGTTTATATATATATATATATATATATATATATATATATATATATATATATATATATATATATATATATATATATATATAGTTCGACAAAAGTCGTGTGTCTTCGTAATTTATCGTAAATGTAGTTCGAGACATTTCGGTTCCTTTCTGTTTATTTTAACTTTTTGTCGTGCTTATATCCAATTAAGGTTCAAGCACGCTGTCCTTGGCACACACTTCAGCTATCTGGGATGTCTGTCCAGGACAGTGGGTTAGTTGTTAGTGGTTATTGAGAGAGAAGAGTGTGTAGTGGTCTTACACCTACCCATTGAGTCGTTAAAACTTGCTCTAGGTACGTATATAGTTAGTTTGAAAAAAGTCGTTTGTTCTTGTGATTTATCGTGTATATAGTTCGAGACAGAGAGATAGGAGGAAGAGGGGAGGGTGGGGGAGGAGAGAGAGAATAGGTGGGAGACAGAGATCTAGATAGACGTGAGGGGGGGGGGGGCGGGAGTACAGACAGAGATAGGGGCAGAGAGAGCGTCTGAGTTACAGATGCTCTTATATAACTTCTGGCCCATTTAAAAGTTAGCTTTTCAATAATTTTAATACCGATAGGGGCAAAATGGAGGAATGGCACTGCTCCGACGGGCCTGCAGCCTTAGACTTGATGCATCATCAAGACATTATTTTTTATTATTATTATTATTTTAATTTGTTGGGGGGTGGGTGGGGGTGGTGGGAGGGGGGTGCGGCACTGGTACACATTAATAAAGAATTCTGTGGGTTTTTTTCAGCTATATACATCTCGGTGGTTCTCCTTCTAAGCGGGACCTCCGTTATTCTAACCACTTTGGTTCTCGGCCTCTACTTTCGGGACGAAAATCGGCCAGTCCCCACCTTCGTACAGGCTCTCACTAACTGCTGGCTCGTTCGATTGTCGTGCTTCAGGAAATGCCACCCGTCAGCCAAGGTCAAGGACGTCGGTGATTTTCCCAGGAACAATAACGGAAGTGATGCAGCCTCCGGTGTGAAACACACGTTGCCGGAGACTCCTCCAAGCGGGTCTGACAAGGCTGTGACTTGGAAAGATGTTTCCAAGGCGCTGGATGCGTTTTGTTTCAGACTGCATCTGTTTGTGTACATCGTGTTCACTGTCGTCATTTTCGTCTGCATGAGCTAACAGCAGACGACAATTATTTATAGTCCGTCCCATCCTTTTACAGTGCTGTCCGGTGTATCGGCGCACCTAAGCATTAAAAGACCATTTTCTTTGTGAACACTGTGAAATACTCAATAAAATTTGTCTTTCACCAATGAAGCAGTGCATAATCTGAGATACACTACAAATTGTTTTATATCTGTAGTAAATAAACATTTTAAAATTGTGCATAAATGTAGGCACCCCCTTGTATCCAAAATGATTTGCATGTCCGGTAATTCAGCGCAGTAGATGTGGATCGGTGACCCCGCTATTTATAGTCCGCCAATGACCTCACTTTGTAGTCCATAAACGCTACACTATTGTCCCAGGATTATTTTAGACTGGTTTTAACATTCTTAATATCAATAAGGTTAAACTACTTCGCGTTTATATACACGAAAACACTGAATGATTGTTTTTCAAATTATAATATAATTATTGATAATTCTAACAATGTTTAATTGTACCTTTAACAATAAATATGTTGATACTTGATTAGCCATTGAAAAAGGAACTGAGCTTTAATTCGCTAAAAACACTGACAATGTGGCAACTTCCTTTAACTTTCTTTTTACGTCAAACAAACTGAAATTATTTACAATTTTTTTATTTTTATAAAAGGATGGGACGGACTATAGGTAGATAACAACCTTTGTAATACCAGTCATCCTACACTGGTCGGAATGAGAAATAGCTCAATGGACCCCACCGACGGGGATCGATCCTAGAACCAACAGCGTATAAGGCGAGCATTTCACCACTGGGCTACGTCCCACCCCTATCTCCAGATTATTTCCAGATTTCATCGCTGGGGTAAGGTGAAATCTTACAATCAATTCGCATTAAACTGTTGTCATCATATTAAAACTGATGAGAAAATATAGATTTTTTAACAGTCAAAACATTTTTTTTTTTTTTTTGGTGTTTTGTTTTACATAATATGGAAGGCAAAAATTCAAGCATGTTTTGTGCACTTTTAATTGCAAAGTAGTCTTCAAAGGCTTCTGTCTTCACCATTTTTTAAATCGATATTTAAACTCTAAATAAATATAGCTGCAAGTAGGCCTATTAACACCTTATTTTATAGTACTTTTGTAGAAGACCACAGTTGTTTGTGAATCTTCAGCTGATGACGCCATATAACCGTAAAACAATGTGTTGAGTGCGTCGTTAAATAAAACATTTCTTTCTTTCTTTCTTATGCATGCCAGCCCCTGGCATCCTAAATGGCCATCTATGGTTGAAAAATAAACCAACATACAGGTATTTTTAGTCTCAAGGAAATTACAAAAAAAGTTGTAATTATAAAGATGACTTATTTTAAATATTTTTAGTTAAATGTGTGTGTTACTTTAATCATGTGTCAAAAGTGCATGATTTTGTGTGCCTTTTTGACGATGTCCACACCCATACAAACCACACCTAAGCGAGGGTTGGCGGATATCACGTGTATATATACGCAAACTTTGCTCATCAAACCTTATAAAACCCTTTATTTGAATAAAGGTTTAGATATTGAATTAGGAGATAAACATCATCTGCCGTCAGATTGGAGGTAGTTTATCGTGCATTTAACACCGCTAAATAACATTTCAAACCGAACGCGTTACCCTAACCCTAACCCTAACCCTAACCCTAATCCTAGCATGGCTAAAAACGTGTTCCATGCTGGAACAATTTTTAATCTGTGAAGCAAAAAGTAGTGAATTGGCTAGACACGGCCATCTTTTTTGGGTTTGAGTCAGCCTTTAAACGCTAACGCGAATTTGACAATTCAATCAAAACATACGAATGTAGAACTTCGGACACATTTAATCAATGGTTATAAAGAAAAATTCATGAACAAGTCACGGTCAGCTGATGTTTAACTCCTATAATTCGATCTTCTGCTACTATTCTGTGCACGCTACATTAGCTTTTAGTTACTGTTTAGTCTTGTGAAAAATACAATCTGTGTACTAACTTTCTTTCTGTTCTTCGCTCGTTCCGTTGTGTTTCCCCGCTGGGTTCCATATCGTCATCGAACCATTCGGGACTTATTTCTCTTTTTGGATCGAAAATATCCACCAGCGTTCCAATGTCAAACGTAGCTGTCATATTGGATTCTTTGTTGATAAGTACCTATTCATATTCCTACGCGAGTAAAGCGGCCTAATTAAATCACAGGTGGTTATCGTAAATTTAACACCTCTAATTTAAGGTGTGTAGCCAATCAAAATCGTGTATTTTCCAAAATCATGGTAGAATTTTTCATAATATTAGCTTGTTTGAAAAATTACCCAAATTGATCGCGCCCCACTTTTGTGACAAGGATAACCCGGTGCATGAAAATCAAGCTTCATTATAACTAAACCATTTACACTGCTGTTAAAAAAATAATTGCTTCTTTTTTTAATAACTCCTTGGCTATTACTAAACTTAAGAATGTACTTCCTATTCCAAATAATTAGCCTTCAAACATGGATCTATGCAAAACCGGCCCCTGCGTGTGCTGTAACCTCACCGTGGTGCAGGGGTGTAACATTCTCTTTGAGAATGGCCAATACAGCACAAAATTGAAGTTTTGAGTAAAATTCAGTATCCGTAAAATTCTGTGATATTTGTGTTTTTGCACAGTTGTTTACACTGTTTTTGTTTAAGTCTTGAATTTTTATATTGATGTTGATCATCACTTTATTTATTTGCATTACCATAGTTTGACACCCAATAGCCGATGTATTTTTCGTGCTGGGGTGTCGTTAAACATTCATTCATTCATTCTATGCAAAACCGGATACACAAGGGAGCTAACTGTATACTGCGACCGGGTACACAAGGGAGCTAACTGTATACTGCTACCAACCTCCGTGGTGTCGTGGTTAAGGCACCGGACATAAGGCTGGTAGGTACAGGGTTCGCATCCCGGTACCGGTTCCCATCCAGAGCGAGTTTTAACGACTCAGTGGGTAGGTGTAAGACCACTACACCCTCTTCTCTCTCACTAACCACTAACAACTAACCCACTGTCCTGGACAGACAGCCCAGATAGCTGAGGTATGTACCCAAGACAGCGTGTTTGAACCTTAATTGGATATAAGCACAAAAATAAGTTGAAATGAAATGTATATTGCTACCTTGTACCATAATATTTCTATACAGCTGGGACATATTTTGAAGCATCTTAGCGCTACGATGTCGTAATCTAGACGACAAAACCGTAATATGTTATCAAGGCCCCGTTTTATGAAGCGCTCTTGGTGCTAGGATCACCTCAATTGCATAACTACCTAATGAACTTAGCTTCGAAAAACGGGGCCCAAGGCCGTATCTTTGCCTAATGCCAATAGCTATTTGGCAAAATAACGGTTGATTCCACGAATATCTATCTAGTCCCTCGTCTATCGGAGGAGAGCCATTCCAGAGGAGATCCATTACTGGAGACTTCATCCTTTTTGCACTGCCACATAGAGGACTGCCTCTCAATACTCCTTTACTAACCCAAAACTACCACAGGACAGAGCTCATTGGAATAAGTACAGCAGTTATGAAACCGTCGTAGGCTGTGACGACTGTTGTAGTGACGTCATAGCTTAAGACTGTTTTACGATATCATAGCGCTAAGTTTTGTAGACGTTAAATCGAAATATATGTCGCCTACAATATCTCTGCCACTAAGCTGAAACGTGTTTTAATTTTAAAAAATATATATACATGTACATGTGTATATATTTCTTCTTTTGTTTACAACATCACGATTTTAGTTTGTCGATTTCTATAAATTGCACTTTCTAATCATTCACCTGGACAGGCAATGCACAAGCAAATAGTTTATACAGCATGAGGCATTATTTGAAACGTGAAGTACCAATCGTCGCAAAATATCTTTACAGAATGAGTATCCGTTACTTTGAAACATTTGCCCATGGACGTACGGGCTCCCATTTTCGTCCGGGGATGGGTTGAGGTGTGGGAGCAGGCTTTTTGTCTGAATCAAACGAAATCAGGATAACAACATTTATTCTTATTAGGATTACTACCAAACAGCTTTGTTACATAGATTACAACTGATATTGTGAATAGAATGGTGAGATGGTTTCTGAAAAGCTAATTTTGCCCCCAATATCTCCCCATCTTTTTTGCCAGAATTTGAGGGTTTTGTGTCCAGCCCTGGGAAGGCAGTTGCCCACCTGCTCCTTTCTCGTGCGCTTATGTATTTGCCACATTACCCACCACCCCACGCCCTCCAACCCCGAATTTGTGCCCCGAAAAATTCATAGTTTATCATATGGATACAGTGAATGTGTTTTTAGCTGGGATAGATAACAATACATGTAATATTAGTGCATTTTTAATAGTGGGTATCCTTTTTAAACATGGCATCCCTGTATAAAAAAAAGTGCGGGACGTAGCCCAGTGGTAAAGCGCTCGCTCGATGCGCGGTCGGTGTGGGATCAATCCTCGTCGGTGGGCCCATTGGGCTATTTCTCGTTCCAGCCAGTGCACCACGTCTGGTATATCAAAGGCCGTGGTATGTGCTACCCTGTCTGTGGGATAGTGCATATAAAAGATCCCTTGCTGCTTATCGAAAAGAGCAGCCCATGAAGTGGCGACAGCGGGTTTCTTCTCTCAATATCTGTGTGGTCCTTAACCATATGTCTGACGCCATATAACCGTAAATAAAATGTGCTGAGTGCGTCGTTAAATAAAACATTTCCTTCCTTCCCTGTAAAAATAGCCTCTATCTGCCCTTGTAAATCGACCCATCCATTCGTCCCAGGTCCGGTTTCAGGATTTTTTACGGAAAGGGCTGAGGTGCAATTTCTGAAATGGAAGTTGTATGTTAGCGGTGGATGCACTTTAAAATAAGTATAAAGAAAACAGTTTTCGTCATGACCACCGGGGGGGGGGGGGCAGGGGGGGGCAGGTGGGGGGGGGGGGGGGGGGGGGGGGGCAGACCTCTTCCATGGATCCTAGCCTGCGTCTGTCTGTGTCATAAACCACCTGATCTCAAAGACATTAATACCCAACTACTAATCCGTATATTATGTTCGTGCAATTCAATGGGAAATAGAAAGTGTACATAAACGATTCTTTGTTGTTTTTCTTAAGAGTAGTCTGTATTACGGTACATCAAATGATTTTACTGTTTTTCTCCTACCTCCTTATCTCTCTCCCTCTGTGTGTGTCTCTCTTTCGTCTCTTCCCTTCCTCTCGTTCCACCGCTCTTTCTGAGGTGTAGTTAAAACATTAATTCATTCCTTCTCTTTCACCCCCCCCCCCCCCCCACACACACACACACACCTCTCATTGTCACCCCCATCTCCCATTCGGTGTCTCTCTTTCACCTCCCTCCCACTCTCTGTGTCTCTATTCGCCCCCAATCTCTCTCTGCGTTTCCTCCCACCCTCCTGTCTGTCTCAATCTGTCTGTCTGTCTGTCTCTCTCTCTCTCTCTCTGTCTCTCTCTCTCTCTCTCCAGCCAGTGAACCACGACTGGTACACCAAAGGCCATGGTATGTGCTATCCTGTCTATGGGATGATGCATATAAAATATGTCTTGCTGTTACTCGAAAAGAGTAGCCCATGAAGTGGCGACAGCGGGTCTTCTCCCTCAATATCTGTATGGTCCTTAAACACGTCCGACGCCATATAACCGTAAATAAAATGTGTTGAGTGCGTCGTTAAATAAAACATCTCCTCTTTCATCTCTCCCCTCTCTCTCATTGCGCAGCTCTCTTTCACCTCCCTCACTCTCTGAGATGTAGTTAAACATTCATTCATTCATTCTCTTTCACTAACCGTCCCATCCCCCTCTCGTTGTCTCTTTCGTCTCACACTCTCTCTCCGTGTCTCTATTCGCCACCCCCCCCCCCCACCACCTGCATTTCCTTTAGTCTCCTTATTTGTCTATGTGTGTGTGTGTGTGTGTCTCTCTCTCTCTCTCTCTCCCTCCCTCCCTCCCTCTCCCTGTGTGTGTGTGTGTGTGTGTGTGTGCGCGTGCGTGCGTCTCCGTCTCTCTCAGTATACAACTGCTCAAAGTAAATACTAGAACAAAATTTAATATCAAAAAATATTTTATTGCATCTTCCTTTTTTTTTTTTACAAAGTGACAAATCCATGTTTCCGATACATCCGTCATACATACGGTTCTACTATGTAAGGACTAAAGTGACAGTCGTTCACAGACCGGAAGACACAATAAAAAGTTCAACCTAGAAAACATCAAAAATGAAGTATTATCTGGAAGTAGTATGGAGTAAAAATCATAGTATAAACAAAATGAGACATTTTCTGTTCAGAGATCCCATTCGGAAGTCTTCGGCCGATTCCGGCGAATCAAACGATGTACTTCGTTAATTATTCCAAGCTTGGGTTAATAGGGAGAAGCTCACTGTATTTTTGAAATAAACTTTCCCTCTGTATATAAATAGGTGTAGTTTCTAATGTATCAATGCCACCGTTTTACATTTAAATAATATTTATGCATAATAGTGTTCCGGACATCATTTTAAAAACATCTGGGAATTAATATTTCTAGAGAATTCTAAAATCATTTATATCAAATTCTACATCAAACATCCGAGAGTACCGTTGAATCCGTAATCGACCGAAATGTTCCGAATGTTTTATAGTTTCGATCCAAATAGAAATTTTGCATAATGATCGTTTATCACCGATGTTAATATATGAAGCGATGACAATACTGATGTTAATATATGGAGCGATGACAATATTGATGTTAATATATGAAGCGATGACAATACTGATGTTATGAAAATATCAGAATATTCATGCGATGTTAAATGACTTGATGACAATCACGAATAAATTGATGAAATACTTGAAAAAAAAATACAATGTAGACTAGTACAATAAAGTAGACACCAGCTATAACCAACATGAAAAATACTAGCTCGAGTGACCTGTAGCCTCCCCTTGTTTATATGTTGTAGGGGAGAGCTAGAGATAGATGTGTGTAATACTGCGACAGTCGTCGACGACCAAATGGTAGCCAGCTACTGTGTCTAAAATACAAATTGTTTCCTGAAGCTGATGCCACAGAGATTTAGTTTTGATTATTCTCTTCAATGGCGGATCCAGAAAATTCATTTAGTGAGGGGCCCCAATGACATGAGGTGGAATGTCAATGGAACTTTGTGGGAGGTTTGGAGGGGATCATAAAAAAAATGAAATTTAATATATAATAAAATTTATAACTGTCGCAAAATTTAGGGGGACCCAGGCCCCTGCCCCCCCCCCCCCCCCAGATCCGCCTCTGCTCTTGTCCAGTTGTGACATTAAACTTACATGTTGTACCAACGTGTCATATGGATACACAAATTGCTCTACGTCATCACAAGAACGTACAACGCAGGTTCGTTTCGCATAGGGACGTCGGGTTTCTTCTTGTAACGTTGGTACTGGTTAATAACATGTAAGTTTATTGTCATGGCTGGCCTCGAGAATAATCAAACTAAATCTCTATGGCATCAGATGTAGAAATAATGTGTGTACTTCAGACACAGTAGCTGGCTCCCATTTGGTTGTCGATGACTGCCGAAGTATTACACAGTCACCTCTAGCTCTGCCCTACAACATATAAACAAAGGGGAGGAGGGGTAGAGGACACTCGAGCTAGAAAATTACATACATTTTTCATATGTAGAAAGTGGAATAAAACCCAGCTAGGATTATTAGACTGGTTCCAGTGAAGGCGCCAACAATGTCAACAATTGCATGAACAACAATGTCAAAAGATTTAGAAAATATTTATAATAATGTTTTAAAAAGTATCATACAAAAAATAACATATTTTTTGGTTGTAAAGTAGGAAGGCACAAAGTTAATTGGAATTCTGCGCCATTTTAAAATATGCGCAGTTGATTGGAGTTTGTGTAGAATAATATCTGGAATGAAGAAAATGTCAGTCATCATAATTGGTCCATTAAAGGGGCATAATCGACTAAAATAAAACACGATACTTCTGTCTGAATCCTAAGTTTCTTGCTAACAAAAACGTTTTCTTTTTCTTTTTTAAATGTTGTGTATTTGACGTGTTATTATTAACAGATGTCCAAATGTCAAAAGACGCCTAAAACGATGCTTTGGCCAGACGAAACTGCAATGGTACTCAATTTTCATAAGTAACTTTAGAAATAGATCCTGATGAATTGTCACGATGTTTTACAAGGGCGGACCCAGGAAATATTTTAGAGAGGTGACCAATGGCAAAAAGGCACATGGACAAACTCCCTGAAAAATTGTAAACAAATTGTTAAAAAAAGAGACACCTCAATTTTGCGGGGACATGGCCCCCATTTCTTTGTTGGATCCGCCCTTCTTTTATAACTGACAACACTCCAAATGATTTTGAACATGAACAGTTCCTAGTATCTAGATAGTGATTGAGTATTTTGAGCTGTGGAGTGCCAGAACAATCCGTAGATAATTAGTGATTGAGTATTTTGAGCTGTGGAGTGCCAGAACAGTGTAGATAATTAGTGATTGAGTATTTTGAGCTGTGGAGTGCCAGAACAGTGTAGATAATTAGTGATTGAGTAATTTGAGCTATGGAGTGCCAGAACAGTCCGTAGATAATTATAAACTCAGACTATATTTCACACAAGAAACTAAAGCCCAAAACACACCGAAGCTGGATCTGGATTTGGGACTTGAGCTGTTAAAGCATAGCGCATGTTCTATGTCGTCTGTTGCCAGATCTGTAGTTCGCGCCAGCACAGACGCGGTGTTTTATCACATTCGATTCAATGCGTTTCATTGTCGACTGGTACATGTACCATACTCGCCAGACCCAGACCCAAGCCCAGATTCGGTGTGTTTTGTCATAATCGATTCAATGCGTTTCGTCTTCAACTGATACCATACTCGCCAGACCCAGACTCAGCTCTGGTGTGTTTTGGGCCTAAGTCTTCAGACAGAAATATCATACAATACAAAAAGACCACCAAATACCTTTGATCAACAAACAAATATTTGCATAGAGTTAACATGATTGTACGACCATAGTTTAAGTACCATTATACCAATGCATGCAATCTACGTGTATATCACTATTACAATAGGCCCTATAAGACTAGAAAAATAACCGCCCCCGCAAAACAAATATATTTAAATTAATAATAAAAAAAAGATTACACAAAATTAAACAAAGACAAGTTTTGCATAACACCGTTTTACGTTTAAGTAAAATCTACGAGAAAAAAGAACTACACAAACTGAAAATAAGACGTACACTGAAATACATATACCATAATTATTTATAAATAAGTTAAAGCAATGACGTCATAGACATTCTTGCAGTTTTGCTCTCTTCCAGGTCGACTATAACTATTTATTTTGAGATAGTGGGCTTTATTGATGTAAACATCTATGGACGAATTTACGAGGCCCATTTGTAATAATAATTATATTAGGGTGGGGGCACTATTGGGGGGGGGGGGCGGGGGGCAACCCACACTATGTATGTATGATTTTATAAAATTTAATAGAGTAAAATGTTAGATGTGATTTCAGAAACAGCGCTTGAACATTTGACCATCTGTAGTTGTAAATGAGACTAGATATCAAACCTACAGCACCAATACAGTGGCGGATCCAGAAAATCCATTTAGGGGGCCCCAATGACATGAGGTTTGGAGGGGGATAGTAAAAAAAAAATGAAAATTAGTATATAATAAAATTATAACTGTCGCAAAATATAGGGGGGACTCTGGCCCCTGCCCACCCCCAGATCCGCCTCTGCAATATGTAACCAGTTACAACTGTATAACTTATTAAGCTATAATATCCGACGAATATTTGGACATTGTACACATCTTTATGTCAAACGAAGACCCATTAATTGCGAATGCCCGAAAAAAAATAACCTATATATAATAATATAGACACATCGAACATAAAATTCAACTATACTATTTAATCTATCTATTGTTGCTACGAACATTAATACGTATACAAATGCATAACAATGAATAATTGTACAATTGATAATTCCATAACACATCAATGAAAATGGCCCACAGACATTCATAGAAGTCTTTGGTACCGCATAAAAAAAAGTCCAACAAAAGTGTATAGAAAATATTGAAATTGGTCCCACAAGTGATTATTTCGCTTTACAAACAGATAATACATCACAGACTAACGGTTGTCACTCGTTGACAGTTCTGAGATTAGCGTCGAAGTATACAAGTACGTGTACGTGTACGTGTACGTGTACATGTGTATGTATGTACGTGTATGTGTATGTATGTATATATATATATATATATATATATATATATATATATATATATATATATATATATATATATATATATATATATATATATTATACACACACACACACACACAAACACACAAAACATGATTGTCAACCAACAAATTTATACTGATGGAAAGAAATTAAGGTATCACAACATTAACAGAAAAGAGCATCGTCTCCAAAACCCTAATGCATAGTTCGTTTTGTTTAACGACACCACTAGAGCACATTGATTTATTAGTCGTCGGCTATTGGATCTCATGACGCAGTGTCAAAATAAATCATGTTGCTGACATTCTATCCCACATCACATCAGAAAATTGCGAGAACGATAGCTTCGTTCACGCACAAACTTGATTCTGCATACCCTATTTTTCGTTCTTGAATTTAATTACGTAGACATATCGGGTTCCGCAAAAAGAAAAAGAAAAAAGAAATGGGTCACTTGCATTAGTTTTTGCGTAACCGATAAATGGGTTACGCAAATTTTCAATTCTTAGAGGTCTGTACAGATATTTTGACATGTAGACCGAATTAAATTTGGTTTACAATCCCAAGTGTTTTCTTGTTTCTTTATCTTGGTATATATTATTAGATTGCTGTTCTGAGTGTAGCTAGTATTTATATACAAATATATCAGTCGAGTACAATGAACAAAGTAAGCAATATCTTGAGAAAGCTCGCAGCACGGTACTCACAAGCCCTAGAACCTACGTCACGGGGACCTCCTAATCCGCGGACTAAAGGCAGGGTTGCCTGAGAGTCGACCTATCAAAAGGTATGAATAGAAAGGAATTTGTTTTTAACAACACCTTAGCCTATTTGAAAATTATGGCTATTTTGGTGTCTAACATATGGTTATTTTGACACTTGGTCGAGAGTGAGAGAGGAAAGGAAAGGAATGTTTGATTAACGACACCTCAGCATATTTTAAACTACGGCTATTTGGTGTCTAACATATGGTTATTTTGACACTTGGTCGAGAGTGAGAGAGGAAAGGAATGCAATGTTTGTTTAACGATACCTCAGCACATTTTAAACTACGGCTATTTGGTGTCTAACATATGGTTATTTTGACACTTGGTCGAGAGTGATAGAGGAAAGGAAAGGAATGTATGTTTAACGACACCTCAGCACATTTTAAACTACGGCTATCTGGTGTCTTAACACACTAACATACAGTTGTAACACTTGGTTGAGAGAGGAAAGAAAAATAATACACGTACTTGCTTAATATCGTGACGTCTCGGCAGGTTTGTAAATTATGCCTATGTGATGTCTAACATGGCTATTTGGATATTTAGTTGATAGAGAAAATCTGCCGCCATCAAATAGGTTACTCCTACCGAAAAAACAGCAAGGGATATTTTATATGCTCTCTTTCTATAGTTAGTACAGTATGTATCACGCCTTTAATATACTATTCGCGGAGCACTTGTTGGAACGGGGGAACCGATAGACAGGACAGTACATACCACAAGTCACCAGTCTACTCGTACCGAAAGAATCCCCAGACAGGACAGTACATACCACAAGTCACCAGTATACTCGTACCGAAATAAAAGCAGTAAGATATCATTTATTTGCACTTCCCGACACCACAGTTCATTATACATACCATGGCACTGGTTGTAACCAGAGAAAAAACCTCGAGTCAATTGAGGGATTTCGATCCTGTGACCCATCAGACCTCAGTCAAGTGTTCTACCACTGAGTTACACACCAGGACCCATATTCACGAAAAAGTGTAAATTTACGTCTACGACTAGCACTTACGTCTGCCGTAGATTTACGTTTACGTGCAAGAAGCACCTTATTCTCAAAGATGGTCGTAAATGTAAACGTAACTTAGTTGGACGTAAATCTACGATTTAACACTCTCACTGGAGTAATTAATAAAAACATATTAGAAACGATGGCTACCGGGTAAATAACAAATGCGCAAAACGCAATTCTGTTTGTCGTCTGCTAACAATAACATTGCGAACAGTGAACCATGGCATTTTGGTATTGGTGGGTATTCGCGTTTTGGTACGAACTTGAGGACATTTCTTAAAAAGGAAAAGATAACTCAGGAGAAATTGGCCGAGTCGAAAACATTCGTTCGATCACAACAAAAATATATTCAATCCGTGGGCGTTCGCCATCGCAAACTGCTTCATTTATTGGAAATACTGCTAGTTTCCGTAAATAATAGTAAATAACGGTGATCGTGCTTGATTTATTATATGTACACAACTTACGAGCAGCGTTAGTTGCAACCTGAGGCACTCATATTTACGTCCAACTTTACACGTAACTTACGTTTTCGTTGTTTCGTGAATAGCTCTTCAGTCGTAGATTTACGTTTACGTGTAAAACTAGACTTGCGATATTTTGTGAATATGGGTCCAGGCCCTGGTCGTTCCCGAGAAACCGCTGTTTTCTGCACCAAAGACCCGATCACCAGATTTTGATAAGTTTTGAAATGCTGTCGTGAAATGTCCAGTATTTTTTAAACACTGCCATCTATTTCGACAGCTGTACAGGTTTGACGTAATTTTGTCAAAACTGTAAGACCAAGAGTGTGAGAAAATGCAGCAATTTCAATACATGCGTAAAATTAATCAAATATGACTTTTTGTTGAGGGGGGTGGGTGAACGTCCCAATCAGTGCATATGAAATTCTAAATTTTCTTGGGACAGCATGCCTCTAAACATTTTCAGACTCTTTGACACCTCGAATTTCCATCCGCCGGACCATCACACTGGGATTGGCCTCCCCTCCCCATTTCAAATATACCCCGAGAGCTCAGCCTCCAGTATTCATCAACAACCGGCCTCGGTGGTGTCGTGGTTAAGCCATCGGACATAAAGTTGCTAGGCACAGGGTTCGCAGCCCGGTACCGGCTCCCACCCAGAGCGATTTGTAATGACTTGACGCAATGAGTAGGTGCAAGGCCACTACACCCTCTTCTCTCTCACTAACCACTAACCCACTGTCCTGGACAGACACCTCAGATAGCTGATGTGTGTGCCCAGGATTGCGTGCTTGAACCTTAACTGGATATAAGCACGAAAATAACTTGAAATGAAATGAAATACATCAGTAATTACCTTTGTGGCGGCAAAAGGTTTTGTTTCTGACGTTTTAGACTAAATGTTTAAATAAGCATATATTGGACATCAAAATAGGCAGTATTAAAAAATATTGCTCAGGTGTCGTTAAACAAACATTCTTTTCACTGGTGTAAGTAGTTTTACAGACACAAAATGAGCAAATATTTAGTATAATCAGCTTAGGCTTGGCAATGATTCACCAACACGCTTGTTACAGATTTATACATCATATGAATTCAGATTACAGTACACGACACAAATACAAAGTCATCCAACAGCCTATAGGTGGTTTCGTAAAATCTAGTTTAATACAGCGGAGAGGTAATTATCCTAAAGTGTTGGTTCAACTAAAGTAGCAGGAACCAATTTCACAAAACACCGTAAGCCTAGTTTTGCACGTAAACGTAAATTTACGACTAAATCACAATTAATTTATTATTATAGCACAATAAATATAGTTAGAAGCACACATATTTCATTTCATTGCGTC
This sequence comes from Gigantopelta aegis, assembly GCF_016097555.1. Classification (NCBI taxonomy): domain Eukaryota; kingdom Metazoa; phylum Mollusca; class Gastropoda; order Neomphalida; family Peltospiridae; genus Gigantopelta; species Gigantopelta aegis. The sequence goes on from NC_054711.1 coordinate 7,544,263, forward strand.
CTTAAAATGCTCCATTTTCCGTAATGGTGTAATTTTCTGCGTGAAATAGATGCCAAACACGTGTAAACGCATTACTTGTATAACTGCTAGTCGCAGGTCTACGTAAACTTACGATGTTTTGGGAAATTGGCTCCAGTGCTTTTACCTATATCGTGGTCACACCCTCTTCACATGCAGTAAATGAAACGTGATGAAAACATTACTGGCCCTCTACGTCTAGTTGATTTTACTGACCTTACTGATGTTATACACGATGAATTATCAAGTCAGAACATTCAAGTCATAACCGTTTTACTGGCAAGTTGTGACGCTCAGAAATCATATTTGGAAAGAAAAAAAGATGAATAAATAAATTGGCACATGTTGAAGTCATTTGATTTGTTCCATCATTTGATCAAAAGGCTTAATGACATGGGACTAGCAAGCGAGGATGGCAAATCGAGCGGGACCTCTCTTCCTAAGTCTTGGATCATTTGAACGTTTGAAGCCTTGGCATAAAGTCAGCCCTCCTGCAAACCATTAATTAAAATAAATAGTTTTAAGGTAAAGATAGTCCATTTCTGCGGCTTTGGGTGTGCCAATATCATGCTGTATATATATATATATATATATATATATATATATATATATATATATATATATACTCTTCAAAAAAAGAAACGCAAAAGGGTACAAATGGGTTATAACTCCGATTTTATGTTTCCTATCGGTTCATGCTTTGTGAATATAAGGTCATTGCATGTCCCAAACACATTCCCACGGTTACATTCGATAAAACGCAGCTACTGTACAATAAAGTTCCAAAATGTGAATATTCGCAAAAACGCAGCCACGTGCAAACCATGTCACCACTGCACGTGCGTTGTCTGCACGTACAACATGAACACCGACAGTATAAAAGAGAAGGGTGTTCGCTTGCCTGGCCTCTGTATCTGGCCGACAGTTGACAATCCAGGACATGCCACGTCTCAGTGAACCGCAGAGAAACAATGCCATCGGTCGACTAGACGCAGGCGAATCCAGAACGGCCGTTGCCAGGGCATTCCATGTGTCCCCAAGCACCATCTCCAGACTGTGGGACCGTTACCAGCAATATGGATCAACACGTGACCTCCCTAGATCCGGTCGACCACGGGTCACTACCCCCGGGCAGGACCGCTACATCCGGGTACGCCACCTTCGGGAACGATTGACTACTGCCACCTCCACAGCCGCAGCAATACCAGGTTTGCGCAGGATATCCGACCAGACCGTACGGAACCGCCTACGTGAGGTAGGAATTCGTGCCAGACGTCCAGTTCGAGGTGTCATCTTAACACCACAACACCGTCGACTCCGACTGCAGTGGTGCCAGATTCATCGACAATGACCTCAACTGCGATGGAGACAGGTGTGGTTCAGTGACGAGTCCCGATTTCTGCTCCGACGTCATGATGGAAGATGTCGCGTGTATAGGCGTCGTGGTGAACGTTATGCGGCAAACTGCGTGCAGGAAGTGGACAGATTCGGCGGGGGTAGTGTCATGGTGTGGGCAGCCATCTCACACACTGGCAGAACTGACCTGGGCCACGTGCAGGGCAACCTGAATGCACAGGGCTACATTGACCAGATCCTCCGGCCACACATCGTTCCAGTTATGGCCAACGCCAACGCAGTGTTCCAACATGACAACGCCAGGCCTCACACAGCACGTCTCACAACCTTTTTTACTACAGAACAACAACATTAATGTCCTTCCTTGGCCATCGACATCACCGGATTTGAACCCAATTGAGCATCTATGGGACGAGTTGGACCGACGCCTCCGACAGCGACAACCACAGCCCCAGACCCTGCCCGAGCTGGCAGCAGCCTTGCAGGCCGAGTGGGCCACCATCCCCCGAGACGTCATCCGTACTCTGGTTGCTTCAATGGGCAGGCGGTGCCAGGCAGTTGTCAACACACGCGGAGGCCACACCCGGTATTGACTCCAGATGACCTTGACCTTGGTGGTGTGTCCTATCACTTACTCACAATGGACTAGAGTGAATTGTGAACAATCCTGCAACATTTGGTAATTATCGGACTCACCATTCAATAATTAAATCAATTCTCCAAATGTTACGACAATGTGGTTTTGCGTTTCTTCTTTTGAAGAGTATATATTTTTTTTTAAATGTAAACCATCGAACACACCAAACATTTAGCTACAATTTACCTTAAATTTCTATTATGTGAGCTAAAATCTATTACAATTATTATTATTTATATTAAAGTTGTTCTTGGGGGTTTTAATTATCAAACTAAAACAAATACTACTGTTGTATAACTACATTAGCGTACAAATATTCAAACATGAGATGCACATGCATCTATTGGCAACCAACAGCACCATATCGTTTTTGTGTGAATCTAATATGGATTTCTCCTGTAATCTCAAATGAAAGTGGGTGGGGGGGGGGGGGGGTGGGGGGTATCGCCATCATTCAATAATTAATTTTCTCAATCATTATACATTCATTGCCCAATCATATCCACCCAATCATCGCCGTTACACAGTTACTACTACACCCCCACACCCCCTTCAACTATCGCATTACATTTGTACAAGAATTCATTCATTACCCTCCATCTTCTCAATCAAAGAGTACCATTCGTGAAGTTAGTCCATGCTGTGATCATGCATACTTATGGAATAACAGAATGGGTTCCTTCGCTTGCACAAAATACCACCACCCGAGATATGTTCAAGTACAAATATCTCGGGCCACCGCTTATGTCGAGTCCTGGAACTGTTCATGAAGTCAAAGGTTTTTGTCAATTGAGCGCTCACTCCATTAAACATATCATTGGATGACGTTTTCTGTTACGCCAATCCCTCTTTAATTTCGTCTCCATGGTGATTCATATCGCGGTGATTCATTTCCGGAATTGGCCGAAGTGTGCTTTTCGGGTCATCCCGGAATATTTTCCACAGATGAACGACCAAATCTCGGAGCACGAGATCCGACGAGTTCTTTGCGATAACCCGCAGCACGAAGACGCCGTCGTTTCGAAGATACTCGTCTGCGAATTTCCGACACAACTTTGAGTCGCCACTGCTTCGGATCTCGTCGCCAAGTTTCAGGTACTTCTTGACGTATCTCGCCCTGTTCAGACCGATGAGTACGTGGTAGAGCCAGGAGAGATAATTCATGCAGGTCAGAGTCGCTACGAAGAAGAGCCAGAACCAGAGGAAAATGAAAATCTTTTCGTTGAACAGGTTTATGGGCAACACGCACTGCACGGTCCATCTCTGCAGATTCTGGAGCTGCCTGATGTCGAAATCGCAGAGCGTCACTCTCGGGAAGCGGGGACTCTCTCGCCACGGCTCCTCCTGCGACAGTTTTCTGATGATCTCGAAACCGTACACTGAGTAATCCATAGACAGAAACGAATTGAGCAGAAAGAACTGGCCGATCACGTTGACGACGAAGAGAAGCTTGACGAACAGGTAAAAACCCGTCAGGTAGGTCCCGTCCCGCTTGCCCAGGAAGAAGCAGAAGACGCCGGATATCCGCTGGCGCATGCGCACAAAAACGTTATAGTTGTACTGCCGGTGCGCCATGAGCCAGCGGTCCATGTACTTGGCGATGTGGAAGATCGTCTTTTCCCGGTCGTCTCCGGAGCCGAGCTGCGTTCCTTCGGCCATCGTCGTGATCTTGTCCATGTTGAGCCCGGCGCCGTTGCAGAACAGCCGCCAGATGATGTTCGGGCACTTGAACATGAAGGCCATGAACAGGAAGATGATGGGTACCCACTGGTAGTAGGAAATCTCCTTGTCCTGCCTCTCCCTCAGGTCCAGCGGAATCGTGTCGTCCATGGGCACGTAGTACGTGTTGGAGATCCAGCACACGTGCTTGGCGTAGGCCACGTAGGCGCCGGTGAAGGTGGCGGGACACCAGCAGTGGATGGGGTCGCCCACGTACTGCGCGCTGCTGACGAACAGCGTGAACATCGCCAGCAGCACGACCGTCCATAGGTGGTTGAGTCGGTCGCACCAGTCGTCGTCGCTCGTGCCGCGCAGGCGCGACCACGACGCCAAGCCGCCCAACAAGCCAATCCTGAAACGACAACAAGTGTTACTGTGTTAGAACTATAGTTTTTAAAAAAAACACCAAAACAACAACATTGTGACATATTACAATTTTTATACTTTTTTAGTTAATTATGCAAAGATTCATTAATTTGAAGTTATTTACAAAGGCGAATTCAGGGACCAGTGTCTCGTCACTCCTAAATTTAGTTAAGTGCCTCTTCTTCTTTTTTCTAACCTTTAAAAAAACCCACACATTCATTGGGTTGCTCTTTCACGAGTTGGTATATGTGCCCTTGTTCCCTTAATTTTGTGTGTTGTTGTTGTTGGGGTTTTTTGGGGGGTCTCTCCTTTTTTCTTTACTACATTCTCTCTTACGGAACAAGAATATATCGGGTTTCCTCTCTAAGACTGTATGTCAGAATTACCAAATGTTTAACATCCAATAGCCGATCGATTAATTAATCAATGAACTCTAGTAGTGACAATGCCATTAAAGAAAACAAACACACTTTTACGGATTCAGATAAAATACTACACGGTATGTTATTAATGTTTTAAAGTATATATATATTAAAGGGACACACCCTAGTTTCAGCCCATGAAAATGCACACTAAGTTTAGGATTAACAAGCCTTTAGCACATTTGGATAAGATTACATTTGAGTGAAACATGAGTCTCTGACTTTGAAATGACCGGTCTCGGTGGCGTCGTGGCAGGCCATCGGTCTACAGGCTGGTAGGTACTGGGTTCGGATCTTAGTCGAGGCATGGGATTTTTAATCCAGATACCGACTCCAAACCCTGAGTGAGTGCTCCGCAAGGCTCAATGGGTAGGTGTAAACCACTTGCACCGACCAGTGATCCATAACTGGTTCAACAAAGGCCATGGTTTGTGCTATCCTGCCTGATTTTTACTGCTTTCCCCCATCCTGCTGCCTTATTTAGTAACATACGTTCTTTGATAGCACTCGCCTGATGCTTGGTGGGTCGAGGATTAATCCCTCGTCAGTGGGCTCGTTAGGCTATTTCTCGTTCTAGACAGTGCACCACGACTGGCATATCAAAGGCCGTGGTATGTGCTATCCTGTCTGTGGGATGGTGCACATAAAAGATCCTTTGCTACTAATGGAAAAAATGTAGTGGGTTTCCTCTCTAAAATTATACGTCAACATTACAAAATGTTTGACATTCAACAGACGATGATTAATAAATCAATGTGCTCCAGTGGTGTCGTTAACTAAAAACTAATTTTTTATAAACTCACTACCGATTGAACTAAATGCCGTCCCAGAATGAAATAAAAACTTATTTTAGTCCAGTGTTCTCTATTGTTAAAAATTATAGACGAGTATCCCTGATAAAATAAATAAATAAATAGTGTGTACATGTATTATAATTTGTAAACCTCGTTATATTAAAGAGTGTGGTAAAATTAGGCGCGTGTGAAAAGGGAGGGTATCGGGGGTTGAATCCCTTCCCTGATCAGGCAAAAACAAAATCTTTCTTCTTCTGTTTTTCAGTATGTTTTCCGGGAAGCATGACTCGACACCCCCCCCCCCCCCCCCATAAACTTCGCCCGCTGGCCCTTACATAAATTCTTGCACGTGCGGTTTTCCTCTCTAATTATCTTTGATATAAAAACCATAATGTCCGACGCCATTAAAATGTGTTGTGCGCCGTTAATTAAACCATTTCTTTTGGGTTTTTCTTTGCCACTATGTAGTCACGTACCAAAGCATTTTATTCATTTCCAGTACCAAATATGTTAGTTATTCGTAGCACCGACATACTTCTGAGTAAACTGGTAAATAACTCGACACATGACAGGATGTGGTTTCATTAAAAACATGCTAAATGGTGCCCCTAACAGAGAAAATACGTGTATCGGGTTTACCGACCTTTAGCATGTAGAATTAACTGCCGTTAACAAAATTACGGTCTGTAACGTGCGTGTGGGGCGTGTAATTTTGTGTCATTATACATTCAATAAACATAGCTGCATGGCGTAAAAACATCTACTTTACAGGATTAATATTCAAAGGGAACATTTGGACATTCTCAAATAATAAAAAATATTTTCACTTTTCTATTATGCTAGGTTTAGACTGTCAACTGTTGCGAAGTTCGGGGCTTCTATAAAAATAGTTTTATAAAATCCACAAGCCATGGGATCAGTTATTAAAAAAGTTTACTAGCCACGATTAAAAATCCACTAGCCCTACTTGACTTCTAGTAAATACAATTTTACTAATAGTAATAATCGGATATGTCACCTAAAGAGGGAAGTGGAGCTTAAACACACTAACATTGGAGGATGGTGGTGGGTGTAGGGTCAGGATATTCATATTTGCAACAGACTAAAATGCAGCATTTGACGACCTTTTTTTCACTAGCCGTCGGGCATGGCAGTGGTAGATATTTACTAGCCCAACATTGAATATCACTAGCCATGGGAGTGGGGCTACCATAATCCAGAAGCTCTGCGAAGTTGTCCAACTCGACTAGCAAATGGACAGTCGTAGACGTCGTGACAGCAGAACGTTAGCCAACAGTGTGCTGACAGTTGGTAGTCCGACCCTAGCATTAATTGCCACGCGTTATTGGTCGAAGGTTAAGCCAGACACACACAAGGCAAGTTAAATTGTTATAAATTAGGAAAGTCGAAGCCGCTGAATGCAAATAAACTGTTTGGGTTTTTTCTTTCCTTTCTTTTAGTTTATGTTGAAAAACAACACAAAAGTTTGTTTTGTTTAACGACAACACTAGAGCACATTCAGTTCATTTGTTAATCATCGGCTATTGGATGTCAAACATTTGGTGACTTTGATAAACGGTCTTAGAGAGGAAACCCGCTACACTTTTCCAGTAGAAGCAAGGGATCTTTTATATCCACCATCCCACAGACAGGACAGTGCATACAACGGCCTTTGTTATGTGTACACCAGATGTGGAGCAGTGACTAGAACAAGAACCAAATGGGTCCACCGAGCTAAGTCTTGCTCCTAAATTAGTAAAAGCCGACATTAGCACTTTAAATAGATCTATATAGGTCAAAACTTGACATATTTACAGAAACAATGGTCTAAATTCAACGACGTGAACCTTTCTCGGAAACTTGACAATGACAATCATTGGTGTCTGTCTATATCGGACTTTGGGTTGTAAGTAGCCAAGCACATTAAAATCATAACCACAAATTTGGGCGTCCGGAAAGGCGGTGTGACTAATTCACCCCACGCCAATGGATCGGATCCAACCCAACTCATGGTTCATGGTGAGCTACATGTTTCGTCAAATTATCTATTAAACTGTTAAACGTTTTCGCCCTAGAACTGTATAGCGCGCACACCAGCACAGACACACACACGTGCGCATGCACATATGCGCGCACGCGCAATACAAAAATCATTAAACAAACCATTGCGATATTATGACCACCGAATTCTGTTCTGGGACAGTTTGAATTACAGGCAACCGGATTTCAAGGAAACGATCGTTTCCGGTAGTGTGTCGGCGAAATCACAGAACCGACAATTCGTCGCACAATGACAGATCGCTGTATCGCTTTTTTAATTTAAAAAGGATAGAGGGTACAGTAATATACCATGTTTTCCAACTAAATAAAAAGGGGCACGTTTTCGTCGTGGCGTGGTTAAGCCATCGGACTACAGGCTGGTGGGTACAGAGTTCGCAGCCCGGTACCGGCTCCAACCCAGAGCGAGTTCTTAGGGGCTCATTGGGTAGGTGTAAGGCCACTACATACTCTTTTCTCTCACTAACCAACTACCAACTAAGTCACTGTCCTGGACAGACAGCCCAGATATATGAGGTATGTGCCCAGAACAGCGTGCTTGAACCTTAATTGGATTTAAGCACGAAAATAAGTTGAAATGAAATGTTTTAACAAAACTTGAACCTAGTGAATCTAGACATTGACACAGACAGGATTGTATATTGGGTGTCCAACAATACTGGACGGACCACTCTCTCTGTGAGTCGTGTTATCAAGTGATAAAAAAATATATATAAAATGTGGCGGAGGAAAAGAAAGATCTGCTTGGGGACATGCCCGCAAACCCCACTCTTGGCTATGCCAATATAGTTTGCCTTTGATTTGAGCGTACAAGCTTAAAGTGTGTTTTGTTTAACGACACTACTAGAGCACATATTTATTAATTATCGGCTATTGGGTGTTAAACATTTGGTAATTTTGACGTCTAGTCTTAGAGACGAAACCTGCTACGTTTCCTTTTTTATAGTAGCAAGGATAGCACATAACACGGACTTTGATACACCAGTCGTGATGCACTAGATGGAAGAAAAAAATAAAAAAAAGCCCAATGAGCCCACCGACGGGGATCGACCATAGATCGGCCGCGCATCAGCCGAGCGCGTTATCACTGGGCTACGTCTGCCCTCCCTTTAACCACAGAGTCGGGAACTAAGTGTTGCTCCTAACCTTTGAAAATCGTGAACGCTGATCTTTGCGGTCGTCTGCTGACGATTCCCACAGGTTTCTGCGCACATCTGTTACTCGGTATCGTGTTGCGCCTGGTTACGTCAACCACGCGCAATTAATGCTGCATTTGTAATTGTAAACATTTAACAGCAATTAAACCGTATCCCTTGCAGCGAGATTACGCGTTGAATTATCACAAAGCAGGTCAACCTTAATTAATGTCTAAGAGATGTGGGATGGGGATTACTAACTGACCTTTAAAGGTATGCTTTATGCCAGCGTCAGATTATCAACTGCTGCGACGAAGTAAATGATGGAAGGAAATGGTTCATTTAACGACGCACTCAACACATTTTATTGACGGTTATATGGCGTCAGACATATGGTTAAGGACGACACAGATATTGAGGGAGGAAACCCGCTGTCGCCACACCATGGGCTACTCTTTTCGATTAGCATCAAGGGATCTTTTATATGCACCATCCCACAGACAGGGTAGCAAATACCACGGCTTTTGATACACCAGTCGTGGTGCACTGGCTGGAACGAAAAATAGCCCAATGGGCCCACCGACGGGGATCGATCCCACACCGACCGCGCATCGAGCGAGCGCTTTACCACTAGGCTACGTCCTGCCCGTCCAATTCGATAACTGCGTTGTAAAATCTCACCAACTCCCGACGGGTGCGCTCAGATTAACAAGATATACGACAAGAATCCAGTTGTAAGAGCGCTCAGACTACCAACTGGACAGTCGTACAAGGCGTGACAGCAGAAAGTTGTCCAACTCTGTGCTGGCAGTTGGTAGTCTGATCCTAGCATTAGTCTGTACTTTATCACAGCCTCAACTAATAAAACCCCGCCCGAGGGCCCATTAAGCTATTTCTCGTTATAGCCAGTGCACCACGTCTGGTATATCAAATACTGTGGTATGTGCTATCATGTCTGTGGGATGGTGCATATAAAAAAAATGTAGCCCATTCCATCTCTAAGACTATATGTCAAAGTTACCAAATGTTTGGCATCCAATAACCGATGATTAATAAATCAATGCTCTAGTGGTGTTGATAAAACAAAACAGACTTTAATTTATGGACGTGAAAATAAATTCAGGTAATCTATTTCATCGTATATTCTGATAAACATTGGGGGGGGGGGGGGGGGTCGAATTTACAAAGCCTGTTTTAAACTTACACTCGTGTAACTACGTCCATTCACTATGCTTAAACACGTGCGTCTTAGAAAAACCGGCTCTATGTTTTAGGGCACATCGTAGTTCGGGGGATATGCACCCCTCCCACACACACACATACACCCCACCCCATCCCTGCATCCGCGTCCGATTACTGTGACCATATTATTTGTTCCTGTCCAGGGGCCGAATTTACACAAAGCCTGTTTATGTCTTACACGCGTGTAACAATATACATTTACAATGCTTAAAGGGACAGACCCTAGTTCCTAAACACTAAGGCATATTTATCACTATTAAAGCCGTCTATGATCACTGAAATCAAACATTAGTTATATTTTATTGTTTAGATTATCCATTTCTGTACAACCGAAGTGTTTGTGGTCATCCTGGTGTTTCTAATACCACAAAATACTCTTTTTTTCATATATTTAAAAACGCACGTGCGTCTGAGAAGTAACGATTACTGAGTGAGTTCTAGTATATTTTAAAGGATCTTTCCCTGTTTTAACGACACAGATTTAGCTTCACTCTGTTACACCGTTATCCAAACGTGCTGTATGTTTGTAGATTAACTAAACTTAGTGTCAAATTTCACAGGCTGAAAATAGGGTCTGCACCTTGAAACACCTGCGTTTAAGAAAAACAGACTTCATAAATTCGGCCCCTAGTAGTTGTTTTTCACTAAATATACTGCCTTGAATGTTTTATACTCCCTCCAAGGATTTGCGAAACCCAAATGAAAATATACTGAAACTTGTCACGTAAACGATTAATAAATCAATGTGCATGTATTTAGTTGAACTGCGCCGAAACTCGATGTTTTGTTAGAAAATCTGGAGAAATCAATTATTTATGTGCAGACATTTTTGTCGCGTGAATCACTTTAAAGATACTTAGACCCAAAAGAAATAAATAAGAAACGCAGAGTTAAGACATAGCGGGCTCTTCGGGTCGTTCTTATTCCATCATCAATACTCCAGAGTGAGGCGAATTAGTTCAATTTCCCACCATTAATTTGAATGTCTAAAAAAAAAAAAAAAATGGCGTTTCTCATAGTATGCTAACTGAACCATTAACAATCAATAAAGTTGCCAACCGATTAGTAATAGTCGTTAATTAAATTTTGGAAAATTATTCCATGTTCTGAACTCTTTAATTCAGAATTTGAATCTATAGTCCGTCCCATTATTCTATAAAACTGGTTTGTTTTTGTTTTTTTAATATAATTTCAGTTTGGTTTGACGTAAGAAGAAAAGTAAGTGTTTTGGCAATAACAAAAAAAACACACCAAAAAAACGTGGAGCAATTTACAAATCAATCGACTCAGAATAAACAACTTCCATTGTATAAAAAAGGCGTTCACTCTGAGACGGACTATAATTTTCAATTCTTAATTGAGTTTGAGTTGAACAACTCAGCTGAACTGATTAGTACACCACAAATACAAAAAGGTGAACTGTGGATATGATACAAAGCAATATACACAATGTAGATAAACATGTATACCAGGAGAATGCAAATAAAAAATAAAAAAAATATCGTCATCGTACTTTTGAGGAATGAACGCTTGGTTTTGCGGACGAAGTTATTGGGGTTAACATATTTTGTACCATTCGCCCCTTTCACTCTGCTAACTTTTACTCATAAAATTTCTTGTTTTTTAATTACAAAAAAATAAATATAATGAAATTAAATTTAAAAATTTGATTTAATTTTCATTAAAGAATAAATCCATCCAATCCAGGGCCCCGTTCCACGAAGCGATCTTAGCGCTAAGATCACCGTAACTGCACAGTAACTGTTAACATATACATTTAAGGTGGTCTTAGCGCTAAGATCACCGTAACTGCACAGTAACTGTTAACATACATTTAAGGTGGTCTTAGCGCTAAGATCACCGTAACTGCACAGTAACTGTTAACATATACATTTAAGGTGGTCTTAGCGCTAAGATCACCGTAACTGCACAGTAACTGTTAACATATACATTTAAGGCGGTCTTAGCGCTAAGATCACCGTAACTGCACAGTAACTGTTAACATATACATTTAAGGCGGTCTTAGCGCTAAGATCACCGTAACTGCACACTGGGCGATCTTAGCGCTAAGATCACCGTAACTGCACAGTTAACATATACATTTACGGCGGTCTTAGCGCTAAGATCACCGTAACTGCACAGTAACTGTTAACATAGGCGGTAAAGATCAGTAACGCCCCTGTCCATTTAAGGTGGTCTTAGCGCTAAGATCACCGTAACTGCACAGTAACTTAACATATACATTTAAGGTGGTCTTAGCGCTAAGATCGCTTTGTGGATGTTTAAAGTTTGCTTTAGTTTAACGACACCACTAGATCACATTGTTTATTTTAAAAAGGGCTATTGGATGTCAAACATCTGGTAATTTTAATATAATATAGTCTTAGAGAGGAAACCTGCTATATTTTTCCATTAGTTGCAAGATATCATTTATATGCACCATCGCAAACATGAAAATATATACTCTAGTCGTGGTGCACTTACTGGAACGAGAAATAGCGCAATGGGCTCACCGACAGTGATCGATCCTAGACCGACCGCGCATCAGGTGAACACTTTATCAACGCCCGACCACTAACAATAACGTTTGTTAAGAGTTGTTAATCTTCTTATCGATAAGCCAAATGCAAAACGAATTTGCCCCAAGTTGCAACCGATTAGTAATTGTCGCTAATTAATTTTTTTTTAAATATTCCACATTCTGAATTTGCCCACTGTTCAGAATTTTGAATTAATAATTAAAAAATATCTTCTTCTGACTTAGAGGAGAGAACGCTACGTTTTGCGGAGGCAGTCGTTTGTATTTTGTTTCCACCTTATGCACCCCAACATCTTCCATGCAAATTATTTTGTTTTAATTATATGAGTTTTTAATTCGGCCTAATTTCCTTGAAAGAACAGTTTCGTCTAATCCAGTAGCTTAAAAAAATTGTTCTTTCTTTTCGTCCCATCCACCACCATCGACTAGATAATTGTAAGTAGTAATGCCCCCACCCGCCGCACACATGTTATTCAACCATATCTAACACTTGAAAGCTCCCTTAGAGAGTCGTAATTAAAATCACTCGAGTAAAGATATTAATCACGCAATTATCCCGACAACCAAACAGAGGAACGGAAAGGAAAACACCTGAGCAAATTTTAAACTACGGTTATTTGTTATCTAAACATTTTTTTTTTCATTAGTAGCAAGATATATTTTATATGCACCATCCCACAGCCTTTGATATGCTAGTCGTGGTGCGCTGACTGGGACGAGAAATAATCCAATGTGCTACCGACGGGGATCGATCCTAGGCCGCACACGCATCAGTCAAGCTCCTTGTCACTGAACAAGGGGCGGGTTTTAACTCCAAGTCGGATGAGTGCTCGTTTGAGGTGCTTACGTCGCAGGATCGAATCACCTCAGTAAATCCATTCAACTGATTGCATTTTCTCTCGTTCTAACCAGTGCACCACAACTGGTCAAAGGCCGTGGTATGTGCTTTCATGTCTGTGGGGAAAGTGCATATAAAACATCCCATGCTACATTAGGAAAAATGTAGCAGGTTTCCCTCTGATGACTACATGTCAGAATTACCAAATGTTTGACATCCAATAGCTGATGATTAATTAATCAGTGCTCCAGTGGTGTCGTTTGATTAATTAATCAGTGCTCTAGTGGTGTCGTTTGATTAATTAGTGCTCTGGCGCCATCCCATACACATGATATCACATACCACTGCCGTTATTACATCAGTTGTAGAGCACTGACTAGAACGATAAAACGTCCAATGGGCCGACAGGGATCGATCCTAGATCGCCTGCGCATCAGGCAAGAGCTTTACCAGTGGGCTACGTCCCACCCGTATTGTAGTCGGAAACATATGGCAGTAACCTCAGCATAGATTCATAAAAATGAATAATGTTTTTGTTTTTATCTTCTGTTTTTTTCTTCTAACAACATAAACGTCCTTCAGAAGTTCAGACATCACGTCAATATCCTCAACATAAAACCAGTACAGAACTTCAAGCACGTCAGCAGTATCAAACACTCTTAACATATGCTACAATAATGCAGGGACAAGTGCCTTTAAAGTTACCGGGCGTAGTAGTAGTACCATGGTGATAGACGCCCATTCGTTAAAACAAAAACCTGTGACGACACGCGGCGTAAATAAACATCATCAGCTGGGGCTATAATAATTGGGACAATGTCTGTTCACCAAACAAATCTGGATTACGCGATATTACTCAATAAAATACTGTGCCATATGTGAAAACCTGGGACGATGGTTACTCAATCAATTATTTACCTTCTGAACGGCCGGGATAACTTAATTTGCGAGAGGAAAGCACTGGGGGTTAACAAAAACCAGGGTGGATAAGTGGGTGTCCTTCCAAAAGACAGACGTCCCATAAGGCAGACGTCTGGGTTTTTTTGGGTGTATGTGTGTGTGTGTGGGGGGGGGGGTGCTGCCATAGGCGTCGGCAGATGACAGTAAAAGTTGCTGCGAGGGGGTGGGACAGCTGTATATTATTTTGATTTTTAAATGGGTCGGAGGGGGTGGGGAGGGGCAACGCATTATCTTCAGACTTGGATGGAGCAGTGACCCATGCCCCCACCACCCACATTTCAGACGTCTGTCTGCGCCCAATCCCCTCAACTTGAGGTTCAAAGCATTAAAATATATTGGTTCTACTATATCAACCAATACACATGAGCAAGCTTGTGCAACAGATAAATCAACCTTCACTGACGGGATTTGAAGCACGGACGCTCAGTAGTACCAACTGAGGAAATTCCAGCTAGCTACTGTCATAGGTTTTTTTAAGTATGTCTACATCCAACCACTTAAAAAAATATATATATATATATTTAACGACGGTTTAATTTCTGACACTACCAGATATAGTGTCCAGGGTGGCATTCAGTTACACAAAGATTTTGTTGTTTGTAAACATGAATAGTTATTATTATAACCAAACACATTTGGTATACAAGAGATAATCCCATCCGCCCGGGGAACGCTAACCCATTTACGATGAAAACATTATTATATTTAGTAAATCAGGGTTTTAGGGTTTTAAGGAAGACTCTCTTTCAAGATTAACTCACAGCGATAGGGTTTTTTAGGGCAGAGGAAAAAGGTTACTCCTGGATTGACAATTAACAAAACCGGAGTTAAAACACTCCGAATACCTAACCGATTACCTAATAAAAAACACGAATGGTATCATGAAATGTTTGTAAAGTTAGATTTTATACAAACTCGATACACTCACTGGGTTAAAAGGCTAATTGCTGTTACCTGCCGACTGTAGGGTCTGGTCTTTTCAAATACACGGTCAATTGGGGTCTTAGGTAAAATTGGGGGAGGGTTAGGCGCGCCACTAGGAAGGGGCACTCACCCGGAAAGCCGATGGTCGTGATTTAATTTTAAAATCCAGGCACGCACGACACCCCGACGAGTAGCGCCACATGGAACTCGTCCGGGGGGCACGGCCGGGTCGGTCTATCAGTGTTGTTAAATAAAATGTTAATTGGTGGTCTTAATTGCGTTGTGTAGGCTAATAAATTGTTACCAGTGATTCCGTTGTTTTGGTTGTTTTTATACATATTTTTTAACTGCCTGTGATATAGGCTATATTGATTACTAATTATTACTAATGGGAATTAATTTAACGTGATAGTACCTATTGGCCGTTTTGACCATTTCTTTTGGCCGTTTTGACTTTTTTCTTTGGCCGTTTTGATCATTTTCTTTGGCCCTTTTAACTTTTTTCTTTGGCCGTTTTGACTTACATGTTCAAGGCCGTTTCATCATGGGGCCGTTTTGACTGCATACCGTATCATACAATGGTTTGGTTAAGAAATAATGATTGGCGCTTCCAAGAATCCTTAGAAGGGGTGAAGTATTAGTATGTATGCGCGCTTGCATCTGTGCATATATAAATTTGTTTTCCAATTTTTACTTGCTTTGTACGTCTTTGTCTTATACAAAACAAAAAGATTGTATAATCTATAGCACACGATTTTTGTTTGCAATCCATGTGAATTTGATAAACTGACATAATTTTCTTTTGGTAAAACATTTATTAAATATAAAAATGCAATAACATCACTTACATTTTATCTGTTCGACCGCGTTACGACCAAATATCGATTCTCCGTCAGCTGACATTGGCCAATCCCGCCAGAAGTTTAAACTCTCTCTTTGTGTCACAACCACATGTCTCTTCCTGGTAAAAAAAAAAAAAAAAAAAAAATTCCAACCACTTGCAGAACTCGTGTTATCTACGACGCTGAAGATAAAGTCATAAAACCGGATATCTGTCCTGATAGATCCCGTGATCAAATTCCTTCTCACAAAACACGCCTTGGTTGGGGTTTTTCTGGCCTGTAACACACAGAGAAAGAGAGAGATGAGCGTGTGTGTGAGCGTGTGTAAAGTTCTTTCACAGTTGACAACAAAGACCGAATCGCACTCTGTACCACGTGACCTGCAATCGACAAAGACCGTCTGAAACTGTGACCTTTGACCCGTCACGGTTCAGCGGGCGGGTAGAACACGTGGAAACGGTTTTGATTGTGTCAGCAGTGGCGCAAGATTGGTAAACGAGATTGAATTTATTACTGAAATTGATGATTAGCCGTTGACATGATCGGTGCATGTGTCGCAAATGGCGGGGCGGGATGGGGGTGGACTGAGGGGCGGATATGAGAGGTGAGGAAGTATAACATACAACCCTGGTAATTATGAAAATGGACACGGCAAAAAATATGACGTGGAAAAAAGTATCCACGGCGTTTTTAACATCAGTTTTGCGGGGGTTATTATGTAAGGTGCATTTTGATTTGTCAATATTACAATTTTTTTAAAATAATTAATTAACTAATTAAGAAAGGTAACATAGAGCATTTAAATTTCCACGGCAAAATAAATGCCGCGGCATTGCCTATTAAACTTCATATTTTATATACTTCCCCACAGACATGACAGTACATACCATGGCCTTTGATTTAACGCTGGTAGGGACATTGGTTGGTTCGGCAAAAATCCCGAGGGTTCACCCAAAATGATAATCGTATTACACAGTACAGTACACTACAGTACAGTACAGTACAAGACGACACAATATAAAACACTACAATACACAGTGCTATACACAATGCAATACAATAAACACTACAATACACAGTGCTATACACAATGCAATACAATAAACACTACAATACACAGTGCTATATACAATGCAATATACAATGCAATACACTATGTAATACACAATACACAATACAATACACAATGTAATACACAGTGCAATACACAATGCGATACATAATACCATAAATACAATGCGTACAACATGTCACAAAATACGGACTTTGCGACCCCCCTGTGCAATGCAAAAAGACTGTGCAAAAAAGATGTGACGTTGATTAACAGAGCATTAGAGAGCTTTGCGAATAGACCTCTGGTAACCTATAGGTTGCGACACATTATTATGTGTGCCCTCCATAGACACACCGATACTTAGTTGTTTAATCATGTCACTGTCTCTTATACTTAAAACCAGCCTCAGTGGCGTCGTGGTTAGGCCATCGGTCTACAGGCTGGTAGGTACTGGGTTCGGAACCCAGTCGAGGCATGGGATTTTTAATTCAGATACCGACTCCAAACCCTGAGTGAGTGCTCCGCAAGGCTCAATGGGTAGGTGTAAACCATTTGCACGACCAGTGATCCATAACTGGTTCAACAAAGGCCATGGTTTGTGCTATCCTGCCTGTGGGAAGCGTAAATAAAAGATCCCTTGCTGCCAATCGGAAAGAGTAGCCCATGTAGTGGCGACAGCGGGTTTCCTCTCAATATCTGTAGTCCTTAAACATATGTCTGACGCCATATAACCGTAAATAAAATGATGTTGACTGTGTCGTTAAATAAAACATTTCTTTCTTTCTTTCTTTCTTATACTTAAACTTAAGTCTCATGGGCTATTTCTCGCTCTAGCCAGTGCACCATGGATGGTATATCAAAGCCGTGGTATGTGCTATCATGTCTGGGAGATGGAAGGAAGGAAGGAAATGTTTTATTTAACGACACACTCAACACATTTTATTTACGGTTATATGGCGTCAGACTACACAGGACCACACAGATATAAAGAGAGGAAATCCGTTGTCGCCACTTCATGGGATCTTTTATAATATGCACGATCCCATAGACATGATAGCACATACCACAGCCTTTGATGTACCAGTCGTGGTGGTTATTATTAGGGGGTTACAAATGCACAACCAGGGTCAGGGTGCAGGCATCAAAATTAGTCGAAAACAGCTGGACTAATTTCGAAGCCTGCACCGCAGCCCTGACTGTGCATTTTTAAGTGATGTCACCGGCTGGAGGTTTTTATTGAATGTAGTAGTGTAGCATCTGGTTTCATAAGTATGTGTTAATTTCATAGTTGTCAAACCCGTGCCTGTCAGTAATACAAGTCGTATATCGTGCATTACTGTTACAATTATTAAGGGCATATGACATTTCATGCTTAATTTGACTATGATAATGATAATGCTGCTGATGATGATGGCGATGATGATGCTAATCATAACGATGGGACAGGACGGGAAACACTTTGTTATGTCTATGTCCAATTAAGATTCAGGAATGTCCCACCATCGGTTTAATTTCTGACAGTACCAGATATAGTGTCCAGGGTGGCATTCAGTTGACACAAAGATTTTGTTTTCGTAAAAAAAAAAAAAAGAGAAAAAAATTGATCTTTTTTGTTGTTGTTGTTTAACGACACTAGTAGAGCACATTGTTTAATTAATCATCGGGTATTGGGTGTCAAACATTTGTTAATTCTGATTTGTAATCTTACAAAAAAAAACAAAAAAAAAGAAAACCGCTAAGGATCTTTTATATGCATTTTCCCTACAGCTTCAGCCAGTGCACCACGACTGGTACATCAAAGACCGTAGTATGTGCTATTCTATCTATGGTATGGTGCATATAAAAGATCCCTTGCTGCTAATCGAAAAGAGTTGCCCATGAAGTGGCGACAACGCGTTTCCTCCCTCAATATCTATATGATCCTTAACCATATGTCCGACGCCATATAACCGTAAATAAAATGTGTTCGAGTGCGTCGTTAAATAAAACATTTCCTTCCTTCCTTTTCCCCACATATAGGATATACAACATGCTTTTGATATGCCAGTCGTGGTGCACTGGCTGACACGGGTTCACTGATGGGATTCGATCCTACAACCCAAGCACTTCAGGCGAGTGCTCCACCGACTGTGGGCGGGACATAGCTCAGTGGTAAAGCGTTCGCTTGATGCGCGGTCGGTCTGGGATCGATCCCCAACCGTGGGCCTATTCAGCTATTTCTACCAGGATTGGTATATCAAAGGTATGTGTTATCCTGTCTGTGGGATGGTGCATATAAAGAATCCCTTGCTACTAATGAACAAATGTAGCAGGTTTGCTCTAAGACTATATGTCAAAATTACCAAATGTTTGACATCCAACTGCCGATGATTAATAAATCAATGTGCTCTAGTGGTGTCGTTCAACAAAACAAACTTCTCATCTTTGTGAAGTGTACCCCTGTGTACCCGCTTATTAAATGAGTAGCAAGGGATCTTTTATATGCATAATCCCACAGACAAGATAGCACATACTACGACCTCTGATATACCAGTCGTGGTTTTCTTTCTCTCTCTTTTATGGTTTATATTATCAATTCCCGTACATTCGAAGTATTTTTGGTCATCCTGCTGTTTTTAATATCACAAAATGTATTTCTCATATTTTTTTAAAACGCACGTGCATTTGAGAAGTAACAGTTATGGAAAAAGAAAGAAAGAAATGTTTTATTTAACGACGCACTCAACACATTTTATTTACGGTTATATGGCGTCAACATATGGTTAAGGACCACACAGATTTTGAGAGGAAACCCGCTGTGGCCACTACATGGGCTACTCTTTCCAATAAGCAGCAAGGGATCTTTTATTTGTGCTTCTCACAGGCAGGATAGCACAAACTATGGCCTTTGTTGAACCAGTTATGGATCACTGGTCGGTGCAAGTGGTTTACATCTACCCATTGAGCCTTGCGGAGCACTCACTCACGGTTTGGAATCGGTATCTGGATTAAAAATCCCATGCCTCGACTGGGATCCGAACCCAGTACCTACCAGCCTGTTGACCGATGGCCTAACCACGACGCCACCGAGGCCGGTAAACAGTTATGGAGTCGAGGTTTAGTCTATTTTTAAGAGGGTATTTCACCATTTCAAAGTCACAGACTCATGTTTCTCTCAATTGTAACTTTATATAAATGTGTTACAGGTTTGTAGATTAACTAAACTTCGTGCTAATTTTTACGGGTTGAAACTAGGATCTGTCCATTTAAAGTACATTCACCGCTAATATGCAACTTCCATTTAGATAGCTGCACGTAGAACCCCCTGCACATTATTATGGATCCGCGCCTGACTACTGAGCTAGCTCCAACGGTGAACCCTTTAATAACTACCACCACCACCACCACCCTCCACAACGTTCAGTATTTAATTAGTGTTCACCAGAATTTAATCTCACACCATACTCGTACATTTTTCTTGTCAGATTTTCATCGACAGTTTCCAAATGTCACTTCAAATTAGTCTCCCATCAGGTTTGGAATGTTAGCTGTGACCCGTTCCTTTCTCCAACAGAAAATCTACTGGTGTGTACTCCCCTGTAGAAGTGTCCATATTGTGAAGCCTATTTACATAATGTAACCCGTACGCACACACGTGCGCATGATGCGCGCGCGCACACGCTCACTCGCATACAGAGAAAGAGAGGGAGAGGGTGAGGGGAGAGGAAGAGGGTGAGTGGAGAGAGAGAGAGAGAGAGAGAGAGAGAGAGAGAGAGAGAGAGAGAGAGAGAGAGAGAGAGAGATATATGGGTGAGAAAATGAGAGAGAGAGAGAGAGAGAGAGAAAGAGAGAGAGAGAGAGAGAGAGAGAGAGAAGAGAGAGAGAGATGGGTGAGAAAATGAGAGAGAGAGAGAGAGAGAGAGAGAGAGAGGAAGAGAGAGAGAGAGAGAGAGAGAGATGGGTGAGAAAATGAGAGAGAGAGAGAGAGAGAGAGAGAGAGAGAGAGAGAGAGAGAGAGAGAGAGAGAGAGAGAGACAGAGACAGACAGAGACAGAGAGAGACAGACAGACAGACAGACAGACAGACACACACACACAGACAGAGAGAGAACGAGCAAATCAGCTGTTGATCTTGATCTTTCAATATACATATTTTTCTTCTGGGTTTTTTCTTTTCTTATATTACATTTATTATTTATTTCAAATTATTTTTTGTTCTTATATCCAATTAAGGTCCAAGAAGTCCTTAATTACATTACAGTTTTTTTTTTTTTTTAAAGTTAAATAGGCTAATGTCAGACGACACCACCTGTGACCCTCTCTGGTTCCGCATCTGTGTCTGTACTGGAACCGGATCAAGCTAAATTGTCGGAGGAGTGTAAAGTTTGACATGACAAACACCATGTTTTTGAACTTGCGTCATTCCGGAACCCGGGATAATGGTTGATGATAATGCCAGTCAGTCTGTGAGTGCAGACTGGGGACCGAGACTTCCAATGAACTGTAAAATTACATTCCAGGGCCGAACCTACCTAAAATACCGGGGGAGGGGGGCAGTAAATAATAATATCCAGGCCACAGTATGACAGTATGATATAGAATCGTCTTCAGTTAAATACATTGGTAGTTTTAAACTAAAAACTGGCACCATTTCGTATTTGCGGGGATGGAGGGTCTGGGAGTGCCCGTTTTTAACGGTTGATTAGATTTGGTGTGCATCAGATCAACTAGGGAACGTTCCACAAGTGACGACATGGGGTGTTAAGCAATCTTATTTTTTAAACACTAATCAGACATAATCAATAGCGTAGTCAGCATGAGGAATTTCCTAAAGATTTATTTTCTTTTTTCCATGACACTGATATTAATTTTACAGGACTGGGTTTGCCTCGGCGTTTTTTTCCTCACTGGTTAAGCCCCAGATAATATTGCACAAAAATCTTTTAAAATTTGAACAAACTTATTTATTCACTTAAAGGCATATTGTCACAGACCACTGACCTATTTACTGGTCTAACAAAGTATTACCTCAACAAAAATAATTTGATTTGTCCCTAAATGTACTTTATTCAACCATCTTCATAACCACCATACTCCGTTTATTAATGACATTCTGTAAAAATAATTGAATTATGGCAATGGTCCATAATTCAAAAACTAAAATTGACGAGAGGGATGACATGGATTTCACTCCATCATTTCTTGTTTTTTGTTTTTTGTTTTTTTTGTTTTTTCACTCCATCATGGTTCAGTTAAGGTGATGCGATAGCTATATTTGGTTTCCAACAATTAATGTAATTTCTATTTATTATCCATTTTTAGAGAAATAAGGTCCTTTTATCCGTAACAGTATGTCTTGAAATAAATAGAAAAAAAAAAAAAAAAAAAAAAAAAAAAAAAAGTAATAAATGCATAAATAAATCAAATAAACAATTTTTGAAAATATCCTGCCCAGTTAACCATTTGTGTAAATTATGTCCCTCACGACCTTTTGTGTTTTCAAAATAAAATATTAATGTATTCACGATCACAAAATTTCTCTACATTTTATCGTCGTGTCACTGACCGGTCATTTTTCACGCACGTGTTTTTTCGTGCAAACAGCGACCAACCGCGTACACTGGAAACGGACCGCGTTGAAATCGGAGAGTTTCATATCAAACATAAGCGGGGGGGAAATCGGGCTCCGGTCTAGGGGGTGAAAGGTCAACTGCGGTTCGCCTGACCGACATGTTTTCAGGATGTGGTCAATGGCGTCCTGAATAGAGCATAGAATATCCTCATTTTATATTGCTGAATATACGGATTAGATATATAAGCTTTGAAAGTTTTTAAATATTATGTCTGAGCAAAGGTCATGAAAAAGAAAAACAACCTATCTTCAGAATATGGAATATACTAATTTTATATTGCTGAATATGCAGATTAGATATAGCCTATAAGCTTTGAAAGTTTTCAAATATTATATGTCGGACAACAGATCATTAAAAACCCCTATTTTCAGTATGATAAAACCATCATGTTGTGTTTATAGTATTATATAGTCAATATTTTAATGCGATCTAATATTCTTATAGGTCAGCACATATGTAATATTCTTATTTGGTCAATATTTTTATGCAATACTTTTATTACTTAAAACTTGTGTAATATTCCTATTGGTCAATACTTCTGTACTATTCTTATTGGTCATAGCGTATGTAATATTCTTATTGGTCAATACTTATGTACTATTCTTATTGGTCAACATATTTATGTCATATTCTTATTGGTCAATACTTATGTAATATTCTTATTGGTCAACATATTTATGTCATATTCCTATTGGTCAAACGTGACTAATTTTGTCCTGATGGCGAATGTATCTAAAACATGTATGATTTTAATGTTGTTTCATCCAATTAAAATATATGAATGAATGAATGAATGAATGAATCGATGGATGATCGATCCTCGTCGGTGGGCCCATTTGGGCTATTTGTCGTTCCAACCAGTGCACCACGACTGGCATATTAAAGACCGTGGTATGTGCTATCCTGTCTGTCGAATCGTGCACATAAACGATCTCATGCTACTAATGGAACAATGTAGCGGATTTCCTCTCTAAGACTACATGTCAAGATTACCAAATAGCCGATTATTAATACATTAATGTGATATAGTGGTGTCGTTAAACAACACAAACTTTAACTTTTATTGCAGTACGTATTCGTGAATAAAATAAAAACCAGGATCTGATGCAGGAATTTATTATTAGTGAGGGAAGGAAATGTTTTATTTAACGACGCACTCAACACATTTTATTAACGGTTATATGGCGTCGGACATATGGTTAAAGACCACACAGATACTGAGAGAGGGCACCCGCTGTCGCCACTTCATGGGCTACACTTTGTGATTAACAGCAAGGAATCTTTCATATGCACCATCCCACAGACAGGGTAGCACATACCACGGCCTTTGATATACCATTCATTGTGCACTGGCTGGAACGAGAAATAGCCCAATGGGCTTACACTATTATTTATTCATCATGGGCCGAATTCACGAAGTCAGTTTAATTATTTCTTACACGCGTGTAACGTTCTACATACAAACCAGTGCACCACGACTGGTGTAATATCAGAAAGGCCGTGGTATGTGCTATCCTGTCTCTGGGATGGTGCATATGAAAGATCCCTTGCTACTAATGGAACAGTGTAGCGTTTTTCCTGTCTGTGACCATATGTCAAAATTAACAAATGCTTGACATCCAATAGGCAATGATTAATAAATCAATGTGTTCTAGTGGTGTCGTTTAACCAAACAACCTATAACTTTATACTAAAACGTTAAAACAGTGGCCCGCAGATACGGACTAATATCCAGACAGCACACTCCTCATAGCTGGGTGGGGGACCGAGGGGGAGGGGGGGGGGGGGGGGGGGGGGGGGGGTAATGTTTTGGAACCAGTCTCATCATGAGAGCCACGCTGCAAAACGTTTTGTCTGAGATTGAGTAAACAAACTCTCCTCGGCTGAACGAGTTAGGGTGTCCGTGGGTTTGAACAGTGTCTAGACAACTATTTTCATTAATGTTACAGCAAAAACAATTTTTGTTTCTTTAACGACACCACTAGAGCACATTGATTTACTCATCATCGGCTATTGGATGTCAAACATTTGGTAATTCTGACATGTAGTCTTCGAGAGGAAAAGTTACAGTTTGTTTTGTTTAATGACACCATTAGAGCACATTGATTTATTAATCGTCGGCTATTAGATATACAATGTATATAGTAATTCTGACTTTTGTAGTCTTAGAGAGGAAACCCGCTACATGTATCCATTATGCACCATCCCACACACAGCATAACACATACTTCGGTATTTGGTAAACCAGTCGTGGTGCACTGGCTGGAATGAGAACTAGCCCAATGGGTCCACCGATGGGGATCGATCCTAGACCGACCGCGCAGCAAGCGAGCGCTTTAACACTAGGCTACGTCCAGTTCCCGAGTAAACAAACTCTTGTCTGTTGAATGAGTTTAATAGGGTTCCCGTCGTGGCTTTGAACAGTGTCTAAGACAACTAGTCAGGGCCGTACCCTCCGGGGGGGCAGGGGGGGGGGCAGGTGCCCCCCCTGAGAATCTTGTCCTTTTTATTTTATATATATATCTCCAGTAATAGCATAGAAATGTTTAATCTTTATAGTATGTTAAAAATTATTTATAAAATTTAGTGCCCCCCCCCCCCCCCCCATGGATTTTGGTCAGGGTACGGCCCTGCTAGTTTAATAGGGTTCCCGTCGTGGCTTTGAACAGTGTCTAAGACAACTAGTTTAATAGGGTTCCCGTCGTGGCTTTGAACAGTGTCTAAGACAACTAGTTTAATAGGGTTCCCGTCGTGGCTTTGAACAGTGTCTAAGACAACTAGTTGCATTAACTAAACTACTAGAGCACACTGATTTATTAATCATCGGCTGTTGAATGAGTTTAATAGGGTTCCCGTCGTGGCTTTGAACAGTGTCTAAGACAACTAGTTTAATAGGGTTCCCCGTCGTGGCTTTGAACAGTGTCTAAGACAACTAGTTTAATAGGGTTCCCGTCGTGGCTTTGAACAGTGTCTAAGACAACTAGTTGCATTAACTAAACTACTAGAGCACACTGATTTATTAATCATCGGCTGTTGAATGAGTTTAATAGGGTTCCCGTCGTGGCTTTGAACAGTGTCTAAGACAACTAGTTTAATAGGGTTCCCGTCGTGGCTTTGAACAGTGTCTAAGACAACTAGTTTAATAGGGTTCCCGTCGTGGCTTTGAACAGTGTCTAAGACAACTAGTTTAATAGGGTTCCCGTCGTGGCTTTGAACAGTGTCTAAGACAACTAGTTTAATAGGGTTCTCGTCGTGGGTTTGAACAATGTCTAAGACAACTAGTTGCATTAACTAAACTACTAGAGCACACTGATTTATTAATCATCGGCTGTTGAATGAGTTTAATAGGGTTCCCGTCGTGGCTTTGAACAGTGTTTAAGACAACTAGTTTAATAGGGTTCCCGTCGTGGCTTTGAACAGTGTCTAAGACAACTAGTTTAATAGGGTTCCCGTCGTGGCTTTGAACAGTGTCTAAGACAACTAGTTTAATAGGGTTCCCGTCGTGGCTTTGAACAGTGTCTACGACAACTAGTTTAATAGGGTTCCCGTCGTGGCTTTGAACAGTGTCTAAGACAACTAGTTTAATAGGGTTCCCGTCGTGGCTTTGAACAGTGTCTAAGACAACTAGTTTAATAGGATTCCCGTCGTGGGTTTGAACAGTGTCTAAGACAACTAGTTTAATAGGATTCCCGTCGTGGCTTTGAACAGTGTCTAAGACAACTAGTTTAATAGGATTCCCGTCGTGGGTTTGAACAGTGTCTAAGACAACTAGTTGCATTAACTAAACTACTAGAGCACACTGATTTATTAATCATCGGCAATTGGATGTCAAACATTTAGTATTTGTGACATAGTAATGGAGTGGAAATCCTCTCTAAGACTATGTGTCAGAATGACCAAATGTTTGACATCTAACAGCCACTGGTTCGTTTACACGTGTTTGGCATCAGTTTCACGGAGAAAATTACATCATTACGGAAGATGGAGCATTTTAAAGATAAAAGAAAACGAAATATGTGTATTTCAAACTATATTTATTGTACTTTTAACAATAAGAAGACCTGTGGTTTAATCGTAGCATTACGTTCAGTTCTATTACTATGATGTTGTTAATTAGGTCACATCTGGTATGACACAAGACGCACTACGTGTGCACGTGGATGAAGTCACGCGGTGCGTGAGATTGACATCCTAAATAGACGACATTAAACTTAAAGTTGTTTTATTTTTAAACAACACCACTATTGATTACTTAATCATTGCTATTCATTTTTACCACAATAATATTTCCTTTTATGTAATAGAAAATTATGCCATTAAAGTTTGTTTTGTTTAACGACACCACTAGAGCATACTGATTATTAATCATCGGCTATTGGATGTCAAACATTTGGTAATTTTGATAGACTACATTTTTTCAGTAGTAGCAAGGGATCTTTTAAATATGCACCATCCCACAGACAGGACAGCACATACCACGGCCTCTGATATGCCAGTCGTGGTGGTCTGGCTGGAACGAGATTATGTCATTATGCAAGTTACACATTTACAACGTGAATGTGTTAATTAGGAATAGGTGAACTTTTAAAGTTACAATATAAAGTTAACATTACACCACTAGAGCACGCGGATTTATTAATCATTGGCTATTGGACGTCAAACATATGGTAATTGTGACACATATGACATTGTCTTCAAAGGAACCGGCATCGGTGGCGTCGTGGTTAGGCCATCGGTCTACAGGCTGGTAGGTACTGGGTTCGGATCCCAGTCGAGGCATGGGATTTTTAATCCAGATACCGACTCCAAACCCTGAGTGAGTGCTCCGCAAGGCTCAATGGGTAGGTGTAAACCACCTGCACCGACCAGTGATCCATAACTGGTTCAACAAAGGCCATGGTTTGTGCTATCCTGCCTGTGGGAAGCGCAAATAAAAGATCCCTTGCTGCTAATCGGAAAGAGTAGCCTATGTAGTGGCGACAGCGGGTTTCCTCTCAAAATCTGTGTGGTCCTTAACCATATGTCTAACGCCATATAACCGTAAATAAAATGTTTTGAGTGCGTCGTTAAATAAAACATTTCTTTCTTTAGTCTTCAAAGGAGCAAGTACCTTTTTACAGACAGATCTACCTGACGGAAAATCCCAAGTGGTCCGCATTTATTCATTTCAACTTATTTTTATGCTTCTATCCAATTAAGGTTCCAGCACGCTGTCCTGGGCACACAATTCAGCTATTTGTCTGCCGTCTGTCCAGGACAGTGGGTTAGTTGTTAGTGGTTGGTGAGAGAGAAGAGGGTGTAGTGGTCTTACACCTACCCAATGAGTTGTTAAAACTCGCTCTGGGTGGCAGCCGGTACCGGGCTGCGAACTCTGTACCTACCAGCCTTATGTCCGATGGTTTAACCACTACACCACCGAGGCCGCAAATGGTCCGCAAAGGATGTTCGATACTGAGACCCAAGCACCTCAGATGACCGTTATACAGACTGAGCCACTCCCCCCCCCCCCCCCCCCCCCCCCCCCACACACACACCCAAACTGCCATTAACGAACCGAATACAAATACACACGAACGTCATAGGCTTAGTGACATTTGTTTGTAGATGATTACTTAATTGTTTACTGCCAAAACGTGACACAGTTTTTCTGGAATTTACTAATTAATCATAGATGTATGGAAATGACTCTTTAAAGGTGGCCCTGATTTCCCGATTATAAAAACTAATTAGCTGAATTTTCGTTTTATTTATTACTTCTGTAAGTGAGCAGCTGAATATGAGAATCTGCCGGTGGATCAACGATTCTGCCATCGGTCTGACAATAATTTAAAAAAACAAAAAAAAAATGACGCTTACGACCTTTATGCTAGGTAGAGAATATCAAATGTCACGACGAACTTGGTCAACTCAACAATTGCGTTGTAATTTCCCCCACTCCCAACTTGCGACGTAACGGGTGCGCCCAAACTAACAACTAATCGGTCGTAGGAGTTCTTTACGACGAGATTCGAGATGTAATAGTGCTCAGACAGTCGTAGAAGTCGTGAGATCGGCGAGTTGACCAACTCCGTCGAGACAGTTGGTAGTCTGACACTAGCATTATGACATTTTAAAACAAATTTTTCCAGAAATACTTTTATATATATTTACCTAATATTACTGATTTTTTCTCATCTCATTACATTTTATACTAGCCTATTTTTACTGCTGTGTTTATTACTAAACATGATTTGTTTATATTCAATTCAGTTCAATTACGTTTATTCATAAATACATGAACAGTATAAATGAGTTGTGCCACGTATTGTCGTCTATTAATACATGAACAAGCTAAATAATATGACAATGAATAGAAATCTAAATTTGTTAAACATAGGATTAAAGGCATATTGTCACAGACCACTGACCTATTTAATGACCTAACAAAGTATTACCTGAACAAATATAATTTGATTTGTCCCTAAATGTACTTTATTCAACCATTTTCATAACCACCATACTCCATTTATTAATGACATTTTGTAAAAAATAATTGAATTATGGCAATGGTCCATAATTCAAAAATTAAAATTGTCGAGAGGGATGACATGGGTTTCACTCCATCATGGTTCAGTTGAGGTGATGCGACAGCTAGATTTGGTTTCCAACAATTAATGTAATTTTTATTTATTATCCATTTTTACAGAAATAAGGATCCTTAAATCTGTGACAGTATGCCTTTAAAAGGACATTGTATAAGTCCATGAGGAATAAATACATATAAGAGCACGTTGATTTATTAATCATCGCTATTGGATGTCAAACAGTTCGTAACTGTGGTGCGTAGTCTTCAGAGGAAACCCGCTACATTTTTCTTTTAGCAGCAAGGGATCTTTTGTATTCACTTTCCCACATGCAGGATAGCACACACCACAGTCTTTGATATACCAATCGTGGTGCACTGGTTGGAATGAAAAATAGCCCAATGTGCCCACCGATGGGGATCGATCCTAGACCGACCGCGCATCAGGCGAGCGTTTTAGCTCTGGGCTACGCCCGCCCCCCCCCCACCCCACCCCCTCGTAGTAATTAATACAACAGCTGTGTCTGCCAAGAATGCTGCTTTGTGTTTAAATCGCAGAATAGATTTTGGCAAATGTTAGGGATTATGTTTGATCTATAGTAATTGTGTATATTTATTTGTGGAAGATTAAAAATATATATTAATATTATTTCTGACACACCCGTTGGTAGGAACATTATTCGTTATTTGTGAATATCACGTGGCAATAACACATGTGTACTATATCGATTTAAAGTCATGCGATTGGCTTCTTCTATGTAATTACCCGGTTGACACAGCTATGCAATGACATGACATGCTATGCAATCAAATGAAATAAGCACGGTCGAAATTGATTGCTCTATGACGTACAAGTTAACTGCAAGCGCAAGCGTCATAAATAGCTTTTAGTTGAAAAAAGTTTTAAAATTTGTTTTAAACCTGGTTTTTGAGGAATATATAAGACATATAATATTACATTCGTGTCCGTTAGAAACCATTTATTTTACAACTCGTTGTTTAAAACGTATCTAAAAATAATTGCTTTTGTGTTATCTGTAGTCACGTTAAAGGCACAACCCTTGAAAATCAACACTAAGTTTATTTAATCTACAAACCTGTAAAACATTTGGATAAAGTTACAATTGAGTGAAACATGAGTCTGTGACTTTGAAATGGTGAAATCCCCTCTAAAAACAGACTAAAATTCGACTTCATAACTGTTACTTCTCAGACGTTAAGACACACGTGCGTTTTTAAAAATATGAAAAATGCATTTTGTGATATTAAAAACACCAGGATGACCAAAAGCACTTCGAATGTACGGAAATTGATAATCTAAACCATAAAATCTAAGTAAAGTATGATTTCAGTTATCAAAAACGGCTCTAATAGTGAAATATATGACTTAGTGTTTAAAAACTAGAGTATGTCCCTTTAAAGGCACTCAGTCACAGATGGTTAATGACCCAACAAAGTATTATCTGAAAATTTCATTTATTTCAGTAGACTGTTCAGAAGATCATATTGTAGACCCATGGTAGATTTCGAAATAAGAAGTGCATCATCAGCATATAATAACGTAAATAGTGTCAGATTATCAAGACACACAGAATCAGCACCATTAATATTCACAGAATTCACAGAATCATTAATAAACAGTAAAAACAGTAGCGACTGAATTGTTGATTACTGATTGACATATATAGTTTAATTAATACTGACGTTAAACACGGTGTTCGTTCTTGAACGCATTACCTTAAATCTCCTGTAGGAAGCATAATTCGGAACGTACATTTATGCCTCAAATTAAGAGCAGAAAATATGCTTATATGGGTTTATAACTACTAAAGTCACATGAATCCGTCATTAATTATTAAAATAACACGAATCCCACATTAATTATTTGTATTAGTCAGAAGTATTGAAAAACATGAAAAACGCTATGTAGACGGGTAACATTTTTAAAACACGTTTTATTCATATTTTAAGCCCTGAAATATCCTTTATCAAGTTTATGAATGCGGGAAAATGCTACAAAATTTTAACCAACATTTCGTCTGAAAATAACGTAAACGATGAAATAGCAATAGATAATGTCGCAAGTAAAACAAAACTATAATGATGATGCAAGATAAAATGAAACACTGTTAGAATTTCTGAAAATATATTTTGGTCAACAAGATTTTAAGACATTTTAATTTATATTTTGCTTTATCTCTTAAAATTAATATCTTTCGGGATGGTATTTAGTTTCTTCTCACCCATAGTTAGCACTGATATTTTATTCAAAAATAAAATAAATCTGAAATAAAATTGTAGTTTTTTGGTGGTTAACGACACCACTGGAGCACATTAATTTATTAATCTTCGGCTATTGGGTGTCAAACATTTGGTAATTTTGATATATAGAGAGAAAATCCACTACATTTTTCCATTAGTAGCAAGGGATCTTTTATATGTACCATTCTAATAACAAGATAGCACATACCACGGCCTTTGATATGCCAGTCGTGGTGCACTGGCTGAAACTCTAACTACTACAAATATTAGGGCCCATAGATACATTTTTATTATATTCAAGAATATGTAGTTAAGATGTAATTTTAATCATTAAACAAGTTGTGTTACTGCTTAATTGTTAGACCGATACATCTGCCAGTAACTGGGAATATTAGTGAATGTTACAATGGCCGCAGAGTCATTTTGAAACAATTAGCATGCCCTATATAAATTTCAAAACAAACTTATAAATAGAAATGCGACTTAAGTTACAAAAGAACATTAAATATACTTCAAACAATAGTGTATATGATATAACACAAGAACCATTGAAAGAACAACAAATCAGTACTAATAAGCGAAGTACGAATATGTGACTTACCAAAATCTCTCAGTGACCGTCTTTGTTTGTGAGATCCGTTAAAAGTGGTGCCACTTGTCAGAGTATTGGGTTTCGTCTTGACTGTCTTGCTGTCACGTGATCCTATCTTTGCAGTCACGTGGTCCAAGCATGCACGCAGGCGGTGGAAACTTGAGTCTTTGTTTATCCTTCTAGAACCTGACTGGTGTCATTTTCCAAAGTTTACTGCGACTGTGGTTGTTTTCGGTCTCCGTCTCTGTCAATCTTGGTCTCGGTCTATCTCCCTCTTCTCGCTCTAGCTACATCACCACGACTGGTTTATCAAAGGCCATGGTATGTGCTATCCTGCTACTAATGAATTTTTTTTAGCGAATTTTCTCACTAAGACTATTTGCCAAACTTACTAAATGTTTGATATCCAATAACCGACTATTAATAATCACAACTGGTCAAAGGCCGTGGTTTTTGTGCTTATGGCGTTTGGTTTAGCGTTTGGTTTGGTTATATGGCGTCGGACATATGGTTAAGGACTACATAGATATTGAGAGAGGAAACCCGCTGTCGCCACTTCATGGGCTACTCTTTTCAATTAGCAGCAAGGGATCTTTCATATGCACCATCCCACAGACAGGATAGTACATACCACGGCCTTTGTTATACCAATTGTGGAGCACTGGCTGGAACGAGAATTGCCAAATGGGCTCACCGACGGGAATCGATCGTAGATCGATTGCGCATCAAACGAGTGCTGTAGTAGTGGGCTACATCCCGCCCCCTATAACCGTAGGATGACTGTAGCTAATCTCTATTGGCTGGGGAGTGTTACAAAAGGAGAAAGCATGTTTGTATGCGTCACAAGCTAGAGGGTTAGGGGACACTCCCCCATCACTGAAAATAATACCACACCCATGTTAGAAGTCGACTTAGTGTATTACTGGCGGCGGGACATAGTCCTGTGATACAGCGCTCTCCTGATGCGCGGTCGGTGTAAGATCGATCCCCGGCGTATCACAGGCCGTGGTATGTGTATCCTGTCTGTGGAATCGTGCATAAAAAGATCCATTACTAATGGAAAAATGTAGCAGGTTTCCTCTCTAAAAGTATATGTCAAATTGACCAAATGTTTGATAGCCAGTAGCCAATGATTAACAAATCAATGTGCTCTAGTGGTGTCGTTAAACAAAACAAAGTTTTAACTTTATAGCAGTTAAAACACCATATTATTTATAAATACGTTTTCGTGTTTAGAATATCATTTCATTTCAACTTATTTTTGTGCTTATATCAAATTACGGTTCAAACACGCTGTCCTGGGCACACACCTCAGTTATCTGGGTTGTCTGTCCAGGACATTGGGTTAGTTGTTAGTTGGTTAGTGAAAGAGAAGAGGGTAATGTGGTCTTACACCTACTCATTGAGTCGTTAAAACTTGCTCAGTGTGGGAGCCGGTACTGTGCTGCGAACCCTGTACCTACCAGCCTTATGTCCGATGGCTTAACCACGACACCACCGAGGTCGGTTCAGAATACCACTGTATTTGTATTAACTCAAACAGGATTTCATTTTTGCAATCATTTTGTGCGTACAAAAATAATAAATATGGAAATACAATGAAGTTTGACATTATATTAGGACCATTCAAAACGCATTGCATATACAGACACTTATACTAAATGTTTTTTAAAATAGATTTAATATATCATTCTACTCGTTAAAAGGCTTTATTAGTCTGCAAATATCTTAATATAATAATGGCAGGGTACTGCTCGAGTGTACTCTGGAGTTATTTTATTGTTTGTAAGAATAACGCTCGAGATGGCTATGTGTAATATTTCGGCCATTGTCGACGACCAAATGGTAGCAGGTCAGGTCAGGTCAGGTCAGAGGGTTTTACGTTCACATTCAGAGCAAGCTGTTGTAGCGCACGCCTGTCATGGGCGTAGATGCCGGCTTCGGCCAGTTCCTCCGTCCAGAACAGGAAAGGGGTGGGGGTGGGGGCAGAAGGGACCGCCTGCACTGGCAAGTGCAAGAGAGCACCAGCAGCCCGAACGGGGTCGGTAACAGGCGAGGGGAAATGGTAGCCATTTACTGTGGCTGAAATAAGCATTTTTTCCCTATAACTGATGCCACAGACATTTAGTTCATTTATTCCCGAGTCTAACGTACATGATACGACCACTAAACATAAGCGCGACAGTCGAGTGACGTCTGCGCACACCTTGTCCTACGTCAGCACAAAAACAGTGGAGTTCCACATATGGGCGTTGGGGGTTTTCAACTAGTGTCGATACCGGTTACATGTACCACGTAAGTTTAATATCATGGTTCGACTTAGGAATAATCGAACAAAAGGTCTGTGGCATCAGATATAGGGAAAAAATGCTTATTTCAGACACAGTAACTGGCTACCATGTGGTCGTAGAAATATTACACACAGTCATCTCTAGCGTTACTCTCACATATAACAGAATAATGCTAGAGGACACTCGAGCTAGGCAGGACAGTGCTTTTACTGGAAAGGGTGTGGGAGATTTAGTTTTATACACCCTTTGGATACAGTTTTGTTGTTGTTGATGTTGCTGTTGTTGTTGGTGGTGGTGGTGATGTTGCTGCTGTAGTTATTTAACATCACTAGAGCACATTGATTTATTAATCATCAG
Organism: Gigantopelta aegis; assembly: GCF_016097555.1. Lineage (NCBI taxonomy): Eukaryota > Metazoa > Mollusca > Gastropoda > Neomphalida > Peltospiridae > Gigantopelta > Gigantopelta aegis. Next base: position 7,578,843 of record NC_054711.1, read on the forward strand.
CTAATGTTGGATATTAAACATTTAAAAATTCTGACATGGTCTTAGATGGTTTTCCCAATTAGCAGCTAGGGATCTTTTATATGCACTTTACCACAGGCAGGACAGCACACACCACGGCCTTAGATATACCAGTCACGGGGCACTAGTTGGGACGAGAGAAAACCTATCATAGGAAACCATATACAGATTTACATTAGCAGCAAGACATTTTTAAATGCATTTGCCCCGCAGCACATACCACAGTCTTTGATATACAAGTCGTGGGGCACTGGTTTGGACAAGAAAAACATTTATCGTCTTTCTAGTTTTCGTTTAGGGGCAGGATTTAGCTCAGTCCTGCTAAGTGCTCGCTTGGGGTGATTGCGTTGCAGGATCGAACCACCTCGGTGGATCCATTCAACTGATTGGGTTTTTTCTCGTTACAATCAGTGCACCACAGCTGGTCAAAGGCAATGGTATGTGCTTTCCTGTCTGTTGGAAAGTGCATATAAAAGATCCCTTGCTGAATGCCGCGGGTTTCCTCTGATGACTACGAGTCAGAAATATCAAATGTTTGATATCCAACAGCCGATGATTACTTAATCAATGTGTTGTAGTGGTGTCGTTAAACAAGAATAAACTTATAAAAAAAACTGTTTGCGTCTCAGTTTTGAAACAATTCGTTGTAAGGTAAATGGCATCTCCTGTAATATGTATATTATCAGTCTATAGTATTATCTACAGATACAAGGGATGGTTGAATGTGTACTAATATTACAACTGTTTATTAAACGGTCTATTTTTAATATTTGCAGGGCTACAGTAGAAGGAAGATCTCATGTCGTCTCGTCTAATTCCATCCCCATTACATTCCAAAAAAAAATTTCATTATTGATTTATAAACTTTTAGTAGCAAAGTGGTGGTGGTGAGGGGGACCTCTCACGCACCCACCAAAAAAAACCCCGCAATGTAATTACATGCACAAAAAAAAAAAAACATTAAATATAAAAATATGATTTACAGAAACAGAAATACTAATGGATCTATTAAAATCTAGGTTTATTTTATTTCGTTTTCTCATTTCGTTTCACGAACACTTTATATTTCGTTTTCTTAATTCGTTTAACGAACCGGATGTTGATCCAACATTTATTCGTCAAAGTAATGACTTCCGTTTGTTAATGAAATGTTACATTTTTTATATTACTTTATCATTTTTCTCATGAATTACACTTAAAATGGCTGATTCTTTGCGTCCACCGGAGAAATCTGAAGTGGCTGATGACAGGCAGGGTAGAAATGTCTCACAGACTGTCTCGGAGAGTGAAAAACACTCGGAAACACCACCGTTGTTTTCGTCCTCCTTGGTGTCTGCTTTGCAAACAAGTCCGCAGGTTTCAAATCGGCTACCAAAACCCGCAATATTTGCTACACCAGGTACGTGTGAAGGTGGGAAGTCGTCCTTATCCCACTACAGATTTTAAAATTTATTTGTTGGTGTTAGGTTTAGTAACCGCTAGTTTAATATACGAATCCAAATCAGTGTTCTCGCTGGGTGAAAATTAAAGGAGGGCAACCGTGCAGCACCACACCCTCCCCCCCCCCCAAAAAAAGGGGGTGTGGGAGCTTGGTTACCATATTGTTGTGCGTTGTGGTAAGACATACTCCTTATTTTGCCTGCAAAAGTTTATACGAAGGAAATGTTTTATTTAACAATGCACTCAACGCATTTTATTTATGGTTATATGGCATCAGACATATGGTTAAGGACCACACAGATATTGAAAGAGGAAACCTGCTGTCACCACTTCATGGGCTACTCTTTTCGATTAGCAGCAAGGGATCTTTTATATGCACCATCCCACAGATAGGATAGTGGGTTGCTAGTCACTTCGTACCATGGTCATTTCGTACGAATGCCAGACAACTCGGACCCATGGACAACTCGGCCCAGACAGCTCGGCCCAGAGTTCTGAGACAACTCGGCCCACCGCAAGACAACTCGGCCCGGAGTCCAGAGATGACTCGGCACATGCACAATATTGTCTATTGTTGAAAAATATTGTTGAACAAGTGTTGTTTTTTAAATTAAAGTATTCTCACAGAAATAAAAGAGTGTTTTTTTTGTTAGTTTTGAATTAGTCTCACCTTAACATAAACGTCCCGAAACGAAGTGTCATGTCGGATTGATAAATTGCTGATCCATTTATCTTTGAAGATAGTTTCCGCTGTTCGAATAATTTGTTTTTGTTCTACAATCAGTGACCTAAACATTGGAGATGATCCCAGAAAAAACATGCAAAAGTTAAATATCTTTGTAACAACACTCGCGGATATAGCCTCCTGACTTCCTGCTTTTAAGAAGTAATTCCAATTGGTGAGCATGATGTCATTTTCAAATAATGTATATAACCGTCCGAATTATTGGACTTTCTAATATCACTTTCCAACAAAATGCTGACATATCCGTGTTCCTTTTGTTCCAATGAAGTTCGACCCAGACAACATGCATTACGCTGCGACGTTTGTTCACGATGGCAACACCGCACCTGTAATACTGTCGTAATTTTACTGCTTTGGCATATTAAATACTGTATTGATTGAGAAATACTAGGATAAACTGTTCAATTCTGCTACTTGAAAATCTGATTTCGACATATAGCCGCTTTCCGCAAGTATCGATGAACCTGTATCAATAACTCGGGGCCGAGTTGTCTCGGACAGCTCGGCCCCGAGGCCGAGTTGTCCATGGGTCCGAGTTGTCTGGTCCCCATTTCGTACCATAGTCATTTCGTACCTAATTTGGTCATTTTGTACCATTGCAAAAAGTCATTTCGTACCTTGGTCATTTCGTACCATGGTCATTTCGTTCCATTGCAAAAAGTCATTTCGTACCCTAGTCATTTCGTAACTTGGTTATTTCATACCATAACTGAAAGTCATAACGTATCATGGTATAACAATTTATAACAATCACCCCGGTAATGTCTTTTACAAAATAACATTAAATTACAAATTTGTGCTTAATTTAAGGGATATTTTATCAGCAAAAGACTAAACATTATTGCCACTTTGTATAAACATTAGCAATTGGCTAATTTGGCAATCAGTAAGGTTGTTAATGGTTGTTATTGTTTATTTCTTAAACAAATAAGATGCAAATAAGCAAGTTTGAAAAGAAGACCTAATAAATAAATAATATTTTGTTGGTCCATTATATTGTTTTGTTGTTTTTGACTAATTATCTGGAGCCATTTCACACAAAATCGAAGTTGGCAGTTACCCGTAGTAGTAAATATCATATACGGCTCTTGTCAGGTAAAATGGAAATAACAGTTGACAGGTTATTATGGGTATCAATAACGATATGCTGCACAATAACGTGTTCAGATTTTCAAACTGAAAATAAATTTTTAAAACAAAACCCACTGCTTTTATGCTATAGTCAATTTGTTTTCTATATACTGGAATGAAATGACTAGGGTACGAAATAACAGGGGTACGAAATGACTTTTCACAATGGTACGAAATGACTAGGGTACGAAATGACTTTTTGCAATGGTACGAAATGACCAAGGTACGAAATGACTAGGGTACGAAATGACCAGGCAGCATAGTACGAAATGGATGGTACGATATGACTTGGGTACGAAGTGACTATGATTCGGATAGTGCATACCATGGCCTCTGTTACACCAGTTGTGGAGAACTGGCTGGAACGAGAAATAGCCCAATGGGTCCACCGACGGGGATCGATCCCGGACCGACTGCGTATCAAGCGAACGGTTTACCACTGGGCTACGTCCCGCCCCCTTTATACGAAATACAAAGTTTTCATCATATTATTTTAATAAAGATTTCAAGATATACGAAAAACAATAAAGATGTTTGTAAAGTGATCCCCTAATGTCGAATACATTTTTGGTTATTTCCATCTTCATCGAATGAATCGATCGCTGTGATAAAATATCACCAGCTGATAAAAAGTTTCATTTTTGTGAAGGCAGTGTATATTATTATTTGGCACCCAAGATAAATGATTATAAGCGGTGATATCCCCCCAAAATTAAAAGTTTACAATGTTTTATAAAGAACTGCTGAATAAACAGAATGACAGAAAGTTACAACCAATTATATCTGCAATCCACTTAAATGGAGCAGCGAGAACACTGCAGATCTTAGCTCTACATACTACATAGTGATAGAGCACTGGGCATGTTAAATCAATACTTTTGTAAACGTGCATGGCGAGTTGCTTCCCTCTACTTAGTAAATTTAAAATGGCATGGATATTTTTTAAGGTTGTCATTGAAGATTTATTTTGTTAATAATGATGCAAGTACTTCAATCGACACTTTGTGAGTACGGTAGGTTATACATTTTTGGTTTGTGTGTCCATTTGTTGCACTATTTTGGTTGAGAAACGGTTGAAACATGGTGCCACACGTTTTAAATACAGGCTATATATAGGGTATGTAACTAGATCCGGACGTAGTAAGAACCACACTTTCTACATCCCTCCAGACCAAGCTCTGTTTAGTGGCAGGATGATAGCCCGAGTACTCCGACTGTAAAAGCAAGACGGACAGTTAGCCTATGATGCTCTCATTACGGCCAGAGCAAACTGTATATAAAAACTGCACAATGTGTGCCTACCAAATAGTAGTTAAAGATTACCACTCTAATACAATTTGTCGACAACAAAAATGTTACAATCCTGTTTGACATTAAATATCTTTACATCAGTTGATCATTTTCGAGTTTGTTGATATCACATATTTGACATATTAATCATTAATACATACACTACCAGTTCTTGGTTTTTGAAAAATCCAGGTGAGTGGAAAATCGCACACCTCAAATTCAATATGCTAAGGCGAGTGAAAAATTGCACTCTCCAAAATAAATCAAATAGGCAGTGTAGCTCAGATTGAATTTTTACTGGTATGTCTACAAAATTGTCTATTATATTTAAACCAGTATTTCCCGATTTGTTCAACAAAGAGAAATACCAGTTTAATGACTGCATGGAAGCCACTGCCATGTTTTTAATGTTTAATGTTTTAATAAAAGGACCTTCCTATTAGCTAAATGAGCTATGAAAAGTGTTGGTTTTTGTAAATGGTGGAAATATATACACAATTTTATTTTACGTGCACCGTTTGTCGAGTGTAACGTGCACTGTTTTTCTCACTCGTCAGATTGAAATTATGTGCGCTGTACGAGAGAGTACCTTAAAAACCAAGGTCTGCACTACAGGAAGAAACCTGAGGGCATCATGCCTGTCCCTGTGTCCGTCTTACAGTCAGAGTACTCAGGCCAAGCACTATATAGCCCGAGTACTCGCCTGTTCGAGAGCTATAGTCCATTCCAGTCTCTATAAACAATATTTTTTTGTGTAAATAATTTCAGTTTGATGTGACATAAGAAGAAAAGTAAAAGTGTTTTGGAAATAACAAAAAACAACAACTGTTTTTGTCTGCAATTTAAAAAATAATTGTCTTAGAAATAAATAACTTGTAGTACAAATACCATAGTAAGAAAAAGGTGTTCGCTGTAGGAATCACTATAAATGGACATTTGGATGGTCATGATCACTCTCTCAGCCAGAGATAACTCTATAACGATAACAGGGAATTGCTGACTACCACCGGGTAGACAAAGATTTCCACTCTTAATATAACATTAACCCTGTGTTTGACATTAAATACCATTACATTGATCATTTTCTCAATTTGACTAATAACCAAAATTTGACATATTAATCACTGATACACATATTACAGGAAGAAACCCGTCAGCGCCTACATATCTACCCAGAACATTGTTGAAAGGAGGTACTGTCAAGTTTTATCCTGGAGATATGTATTGGCAATTAATATGTAAAATATTAGTTATCGGAGAACTAAAAAATTATCAATGTAAAGGTATTTAATGTATGGTCTGAAAAGCTCTATGGAAAATCTGAAAACAAATAAGTAAATTGTGAACAATCAAAATAAAATACTGTTCTCTCAAAATATTATTTCCGAATAACATATAATTCTCAACTTATTTCTGTATACAAAACCATAATTATTATTAATATTTTGAGCATTGTTACAGTTAATTCTACCTTTTTCTTTCAGAACCTGCAAAAACAACAGGATTAAGCATTGTTATAGTTAATTCTACCTTTTTCTTTCAGAACCTGCAAAAACAACAGGATTAAGCATTGTTATAGTTAAGTCTACCTTTTTCTTTCAGAACCTGCAAAAACAACAGGAATTGAATCTCCTCTGATAGCGAGATTGACAATGACCCCCGCCGGTGCCTCACCTGTAGGAAGTCCTGGCCTGGCATCTCCCACCATGACCCCTATAGGGGTGGCTGGTACCCCAAGCTCCACCATGAAGCCTCGCCGAATGCAATCCATCGACCCACGAGAGTTGATTCCACCCAGACGCAGCTCAACCAGGTTTGTCTTACAAACTTTACAAAACCTGTTCAAATATGTATCATAAACAGTAAAAGCATATCTACCAGTCCGCCAGGGCTTCTAGATTATGGTAGCCCCACTCCCATGGCTAGTGATATTTAATGTTGGGCTAGTAAATAACTACTATTGCCATGCCAGACAGGGCTTCTAGATTATGATAGCCCCACTCCCATGGCTAGTGATATTTAATGTTGGGCTAGTATATAACTACTATTGCCATGCCAGACAGGGCTTCTAGATTATGATAGCCCCACTCCCATGGCTAGTGATATTTAATGTTGGGCTAGTATATAACTACTATTGCCATGCCAGACAGGGCTTCTAGATTATGGTAGCCCCACTCCCATGGCTAGTGATATTTAATGTTGGGCTAGTATATAACTACTATTGCCTGCCTGACGGCTAGTGAATATTTTTGGTCAAATGTTGCAGTTAAGTTGATTTCGTAAATATGAATATCCTCTCTCCCCCACCCCACCCCAATGTTAGTGTTTTTAAGCTCTATCTCCCTGTTTAGGTGACATATTTGATTATTACTAATATTATTTAGTAAAATTGTATTATCTTAAAGTAAAGTAGTACTAGTGAATTTTTAAATCGTGGCTAGTACATTTTTAACTCTCTGATCCTGGCTAGTGTATTTTATAACTATTCTAGAAGCACTGAGTCCACATACTTGGCACTAGGATTCCAGTCCCATAGCCAGCTTATGCTTATGTCATTTAGGGGGCTCGTTCTATTTTAAGAGGAAGGGGTATAATCACTATTATGACTATATAGATAATTTCCTTAAAATTGAGCAAATTCAAAACACAGCATTAGTCTCGTTCATCAAGTCGTCTTAAAATGATTGAAAGTTTAACGACACTCCAACATGAAACTACATATCGGTTACTGGGTGTCGAACAACTTTAGGTAAGTTTATGAATAGGATTGAATGTGAAATAAAACTTACTACTACTGTACATGATTGTATAGGGCTTAATCATCAATGCAAGCTTTTGTTGAGCCATAGTATTTTGTTTGGGCGAAACACACCAAGACAGAATAGTCACTTGCAGATACCGCTGTGTTATATTGCAACTATTCATGATGGAATTCTGGAAGGTTTGTCTTACTAGTCTGTTTGGAAAGTTGTCAATTTTGGAATTTAGCAGTATAGTGCTTGTGTGAAAGAAATCTGTTCATGTGCTAGTCTGGGGTTGATCCCCGTCAACTGTTTCTTGTTCCAGCCAGTGCACCACAACTGGTATATCAAAGGCTATGGTATATGCTATTCTGTCTGTGGATGGTGCATATAAAAGATCCTTTGCTACTAATGGAAAAATGTAGCGGGTTTTCTCTCTTAAGACTATACTTCAAATTTACCAAATGTTTAACATCCAATGGTTAATAATTCAATGTTCTCTAGTGGTGTGGTTAATTAAAAACAAACTTTTATTTATGTGCAGATCGATCAAGAGAAAGAAGTTCGATGACGAAGTAGTGGAGAGCAGTTTGCTGAAGACCGAGCGAGGTCGGATCCGTCCACCGAATCTACACCCATTGTTACCGGCCGAGAAGGAGAAAGAGAAGGTCAGCGTCGAGGTCCCGACTCCCAAGCCGGAAGAGAAAGAGAAGAAGGAAGTAGAAAAACGAGAGGAAAAGAAACCCGTAGAGAAGAAAATAGCGGAGAAAAAGATTCCTGTGGCTCCTCCGCCAGAAAAGAAGATTAAAAAAGTAAGTCAATCAGTTTATATATATATATATATATATATATATATATATATATATATATATATATATATATATATATATATATATATATATATATATATATATATAAATGTTTTGAGGTGTTTTTTCTAAGTGTATCATATACAGTGAAACCTCTTAAAACTGGACCCTCTTTAAACCGGAATTCTTCCAAAACCAGTTCTCTTTTAAAAATCAGTGCAGAAAATAACCTCTCTAAACCAGATACCTCTTAAAACCGGACATTTTTACGTATTCCTGAGGGTGTCCAGTGTAGAGGGATTTCACTGTGGTGACATATTTGTACATGTGTGAGTGAGTGAGTGGGTTTTATAGAATAAATACTGCTTGCTTACGTATTCCTGAAGGTGTCCAGTGTAGAGGGGTTTCACTGTGGTGACATATTTGTACATGTGTGAGTGAGTGAGTGGGTTTTATAGAATAAATACTGCTTGCTTACGTATTCCTGAGGGTGTCCAGTGTAGAGGGGTTTCACTGTGGTGACATATTTGTACATGTGTGAGTGAGTGAGTGGGTTTTATAGAATAAATACTGCTTGCTTACGTATTCCTGAAGGTGTCCAGTGTAGAGGGGTTTCACTGTGGTGACATATTTGTACATGTGTGAGTGAGTGAGTGGGTTTTATAGAATAAATACTGCTTGCTTACGTATTCCTGAAGGTGTCCAGTGTAGAGGGGTTTCACTGTGGTGACATATTTGTACATGTGTGAGTGAGTGAGTGGGTTTTATAGAATAAATACTGCTTGCTTACGTATTCCTGAGGGTGTCCAGTGTAGAGGGGTTTCACTGTGGTGACATATTTGTACATGTGTGAGTGAGTGAGTGGGTTTTATAGAATAAATACTGCTTGCTTACGTATTCCTGAAGGTGTCCAGTGTAGAGGGGTTTCACTGTGGTGACATATTTGTACATGTGTGAGTGAGTGAGTGGGTTTTATAGAATAAATACTGCTTGCTTACGTATTCCTGAAGGTGTCCAGTGTAGAGGGGTTTCACTGTGGTGACATATTTGTACATGTGTGAGTGAGTGAGTGGGTTTTATAGAATAAATACTGCTTGCTTACGTATTCCTGAGGGTGTCCAGTGTAGAGGGGTTTCACTGTGGTGACATATTTGTACATGTGTGAGTGAGTGAGTGGGTTTTATAGAATAAATACTGCTTGCTTACGGTTGTATATGTTATTGTGTTAATGTGATCTAGCTCAGTTGGTGAAGCACTTAGTGTCACGGAATCGAATCCCATCAGTGGACACATTTCTCTGATTTGTTTTTACCTTTCCAACTAGTGCCTCGTGATTGGTATACCAAAGGTCATGGAATGTGCTGTCATGTCTTTTAGAAAAATGCATATAAAATATATCTTGCTGAGTATATCTTAATTATCAAATGTTTAACATCCATTAGCCAATGCTTAATAAATAAATGCACTCTAGTGGTGTCGTTAAACAAAACAAACTTTAACTTTAACTATGTCACCATAAGCTGACACATTTCATTAACTGGTCACAGACTTTATTGTTACCTATATACTTGTTAATGTTTTAATAACTATTTTAAATATTTATTTTTCAGGAGCTTGTAGAGAAGAAATCATTTTCCAAGAAAAAGGTATGTTTACTCCTTTACAATGAAGGGGGCGATACGTAGCCCAGTGGTAAAGCACTCGCTCTATGTGCGATCGGTCTCGGATTGATTCCCGTCGGTGGGCCCATTGGGCTATTTCTCGTTCCAGCCAGTGCACCACGACTGGTATATCAAAGGCTGTGGTATGTACTACCCTGTCTGTGGGATGGTGCATAGACAAGATCCCTTGCTGCTAATCGAAAAAGAGTAGGCCATGAAGTGGCGACAGCGGGTTTCCTCTCTCAATATCTGTGTGGTCCTTAACCATATGTCTGACGCCATATAACCATAAATAAAATGTGTTGAGTGCGTTGTTAATTAAAACATTTCTTTCTTTCCTTTACATTGGTTAACTGCGTCGAACATCCAGCTGAAACTAGTATATTTTTCATCAGTCGTTGTTCCAGAAATAAGCATAGAGTTATTTCCCTTGGGTTTTATTTCAATAAAGACAGGACTAGTTCTGTCACTTGCCAACCGGCATCGGTGGTGTTGTGGTTAAGCCATCAGACATAAGGCTGGTAGGTACTGGGTTCACAGCCCAGTAACCGACTCCCACCCAGAGCAAGTTTTAATGACTCAATGGGTAGGTGTAAGACCACTACACCCTCTTGTCTCTCACAAACAACTAACCCTCTGTCTTGGACAGACAGCCCAGATAGCTGAAATGTGTGTCCAGGACAGCGTGCTTGAACCTTAATTGGATATAAGCACGAAAATAAGTTGAAATGAAATGTCACTCGCCAAATGTCCTGGGGGAAAGAAGAGTCTGGCATTAAAAACGGGAAATATCCTTAAAAAATAGACTAGAACTCAAATCAATAACCGCTACTTCTCAGAGAGACATAGGTTTTTGTGCATTTTGTAGTATTAGAAACAACAGGATGACCAGAAATACTTTGATTCTACGGAAATGGATAATCTAAACAATAAAATATAAGCAGTGTTTGATTTCAGTGATCATAAATGGCTCTAATAGTGAAAAATATACTGTAGGGTTTAAAAACTAGGGTCTGTCCCTTTAACTGTATTTGGTGTTTTTTCAATATCAGTGTCAGTATGTATATTCAATGTGTTTCTGGTCATTCCAATGTTTTTAGTAGTTTTGGGGGTTTTCATATGTATAAAAATATGATTGATTGATGCATACTTTTTTTAATTTGCTCAGTATATGTGTTACACTTGTTTTTGCAGTCCAGTAAATCCAAACGATCCAAGAGGCAAAAGGTAAGAATTAAGATCAAGATTTTATTATAATTATTAGTATTTTAATGCACCTCACACTTGTAACGTAACTTTGAAAATTCACATATCTCCAGCTGACACATTCACCGTGTCTCTCAAAACTGATAAACTTGCTTTTAAACGGCACAATTTTATAATTATCATAAAATAATAGTATACAATTATTGGTATACAAAATTATTTCGCTTTAAAGCTTTCATATGTTATTGATATAACTGTATTTCAGAATATATTTCCTATATAGATCTATCTTTTTGGGGTTGTTAATTATTACAGTCGACACCTGCAACATCCACGAAGGATCTGGGTCGCTGGAAACCTCAAGATGACCTGGCGTTAATAACGGCCATCCAACAGGTAAGAGTTGATTATGAAAGTCTGTGTGTGAGAAATCTGTAAATTTAAAGGGAGTATCGTTAGTTTGTTGCCATTGTTCAGGAAGGAAGGAAGGAAATGTTTTATTTAATGACGCAGTCAACACATTGTATTTACAATTATATGGCATCGGACATGTGGTTAAGGACCACACAGATATTGAGAGAGGAAGCCCGCAGTCGCCACTTCATGGGCTACTCTTTTTCGATTAGCAGCAAGGGATCTTTTATATGTACCATCCCATAGACAGGAAGGGATCTTTTATATACACCATCCCACAGACAGGAAAGTACATACCACAGTCATAGCCTCATTGTTCAGATTCTACTGACTAACAGATTTTTAATGACTGTAGTTACATATTAAATATACTTTTATGAATAACATTAGTGGTTGTAGATCGCCCTAGTGTTTATACTATGTGAGACTTCATTTGGTATATCAAAAGACATGGTATGTGCTATTCTCTATGTGGGATGATGCATATCAAATATCCCTTGCTCCTAATGCAAAAATGTAGCGGGTTTACCTCTTTGAGACTATGTCAGAATGACCAAATGTTTGACATCCAATTGCCGATACATACCATTGATTAATTAATCAATGTGCTCCAGTGGTGTCATTAAACAAAACAAACAGTGTGCTCTAGTGGTGTCGTTAACAAAACTACTTTTTGAAACCCGCAGAGAATGACTAGTAAAACACTAAACACTGCTTTATGCCGTCACTATTTTAGCTACTCAAGACCACCAGAGGATTTGGGGGGTGGGGGGGTGGGGGTGCGATCCTGTCCTTCCATTTGGCAGTGAACTGCAACATGACTCGTGATATTGCATAGGAAATAGTCACATTTCTATGTTACTTTCATGCAGGCCGATGGAACTATTTCTTAATTTCTACCCATATATTTCTGTCAATAACCCTGGTTACTGCAGTGTTTTATGGAAGCTACGTAGATTAAATATTCAATTTATAAGTAAGTAGGTTCAATCCATGTTACTTTAATTTTTAAAGTATTCTTTATCTTGTTTCATGTTTTAGACGAATGACCTGACAGGCGTCCATCTTGGTGTGAAGTTCTCGAGTCGATTCAGTCTGAAAGAAATCCAGGAACGTTGGTACGCACTACTGTACGACCCATCAATCTCAAAGTAAGTGACAGCCTTCATGTAGTTTCTGACTGTTGATTTCCAAAACACGATATATACATTTACGTCAATTTTGTTGCAACATGACATACCATATATCATACAAATCACAGTTTTAAGATGCTGTTAAATGGGCATAGATCGCATTTTGACGGAAACTCTGTTGTCATCTTGACAAGTTGCATTGACATCAGTTTACCTTCACCGCTAACTTCAAAATTTGGAAATTAACATACTGTATATTGCATATTTTGGAACTCTTAATATATAAAAATCACATCCCTAAAAAATAACAATCTCAAGACCTTTCCATATGGTGGGAGTCTGGAGAATACCATCCATTTTTTAAACATTTAAACCATGTATGCATAGACATCCTCAAAACTTTGTGATATTTTTATCATTATTAGAAGTTTATTTTGCTATTATTGCCGTGATATATTGTTATGAATTTCGTGGAGTGCATAGATAAAATAATCGTTGTGGCAGACTCACTAAACATTAATAATAATCCTGATGTCTTCTGTCTCCACTCTGCTCTTTCTCTCTCAACTTATTTTCGTGCTTATATCCAATTAAGGTACAAGCACACCTTTGTGCTATTTGGGCTTATTTGTCCAGGACAGTGGGTTAGTTATTATTTGGTTAGCGGTTAATGAGAGAGAAGAGGGTGTAGTGGCCGTACACCTACCCTTTGAGCCCTTAAGAACTCGCTCTGGGTTGGAGCCGTTAACGGGCTGCGAACCCTGTACCTACCAGCCTGTAGTCCGATGGCGTAACCACTGTGCCACCGAGGCCTGTCTTCACTGTGCAATCAATCTGGAACAGTTCTATTCAAAATGAATGAATGTTGGGTGTCAAACTAAGGTAAGGAAGAAGAAGAAGGAAATGTTTTATTTAATGATGCACTCAACACATTTTATTGACGGTTATATGGCGTCGGACATATGGTTAAAGACCACACAAATATTGAGAGAGGAAACCTGCTATCGCCACTTCATGGACTACTCTTTTCAGTTAGCAGCAAAGGATCTTTTATATGTACCATCCCACAGACAGGATAACACATACCATGGCCTTTGGTATACCAGTCGTCATGCACTGGCTGGAACGAGAAATAGCCCGATGAGCCCACTGACGAGAATCGATCCCAAAGCGACCGCTCATCAAGCGAATGCTTTACCACTGGGCTACATCCTGCCCCAACCTAAGGTTAATGCATAAATGAAGTGCCAGTCCCAGCTAGTGTCCGGTGACTGGTACAGTGAAACTCCTCTAAACCGGACACCCTCTGCACCAAGTAAAAAGTCCCTTTTTAAGAGGTATTTGGTTTAGAGAGGTTCTTTTCTGTACAGATATTAAAAAAGAGGCCGCAAAAAACGTCCGGTTTACAGAGGGTCCAGTTTTGAGAGGTTTCAATGTATATCAAAGACAATGGCATGTGATGTCCTGTCCATTGGCAGGTACAAATAAAAGATCCATGGAGTCTTCCAATGGAAGAAGAATTCTCATCTCATACTCATGACCACTGATTATCAAAAAATGCACACAAACACAAAAATTCAATTTAATGTCAATTGTACCGTTATCTTTTGTGGGTTTTTTGTTTCAGGTTATCAGTTATCCCCAACTACACACACACATACCAAAAAACCCCACTAAAATAACAACAACAACAACAACAAAAAACAACATGTCTTTTCGAGACTTGGTGATCTGATTTTGTTTGTTTCAGGTTATCAGTTATCCCCAACTACACACACACACCAAAAACCCCCACTAAAATAACAACAACAACAACAACAACAAAAAACAACATGTCTTTTCGAGACTTGATGACCTGATTTTGTTTGTTTCAGGTTATCAGTTATCCCCAACTACACACACACACCAAAAACCCCCACTAAAATAACAACAACAACAACAAAAAACAACATGTCTTTTCGAGACTTGATGACCTGATTTTGTTTGTTTCAGGTTACAAGTTATCCCCATCTACACACATACACACACACACCCCACCCCCCCCCCAAAAAAAACACCCACAAATTTTTTATAAAACTCTAAAATAAAAATTGTGTCTTTTCGAGACTTGATGACCTGATTTTGTTTGTTTCAGGTTATCAGTTATCCCCAACTACACATATACCCAAAAAACAAACACAAAATGTTTTAAAAAAAATTGTGTCTTTTCGAGACTTGATGACCTGATTTTGTTTGTTTCAGGTTATCAGTTATCCCCAACTACACATATACCCAAAAAACAAACACAAAACAAAATAAAAAATTGTGTCTTTTCGAGACTTGATGACCTGATTTTGTTTATTTCATCTTATCAGTTATCCCCAACTACTCACACACACACAAAAAAACCCCAAAACAATTAAACAAAATTATTTAATTAAAAATTGTCTTTTCGAGACTTGATGACCTGATTTTGTTTGTTTCAGGTTGTCGATACAGACGATGAAGATGCTCCACCCGGACGTGTGTGCGTCGATCCAGGCTAAAGCTCTGTACAGCAAAGAAGAGGAGAACCTGGTCGGGAAAATACCATCGGTGAGGGTTTTATTTAAACTTTACTCTTACTTTAGACTTATTTTCTTACTTACTTTCTTACAAATATCCAATTAGGGCAGGATGTAGCCCAGTGGTAGAGTGCTCGCTTGGTGTACAGTCGGTCTGATAGCAATTCATGGCTGCATCTCTCTCTGTCTCTTTCTTCATTCCAGCCAGAGCACCACAGCTGGTATACATCAAAGGCCGTGGTATGTGTTATCCTGTCTGTGGGATGGTGCATATAAAAGATCTTTTACTACTAATGGAACAATGTAGCAGGTTTTCTCTCAGACTATATGTCAAATTTATCAAATGTTTCACATCCAATTAGTTTGACATCCAGTAGCCAATGATTATTAAACCAATGTGCTCTAGTGGTGTCATTAAACAAAATAAACAAACTTTTTATACTTACATGCCATTACATTTCATGCACATTGCCCTGGACACAAACCTCGGCTATCTGTCTATCCAGGACAGTGAGTTAGTGGTTAGTTTGTTAGTGGATAGTGAAAAAGAAGTCAGTGTAGTGGTCTTACAGTCGTTAAACTCACTCTGGGCTGCAAACCCAATACCTACCAGTTTTATGTCTGTTGCCTTACACACTACACCACTGAGGCTGGTTTCATTTAATTACAGTACAACAGTTTTTATCTGCACTACTTATCAGGTTAAGAGTAGTCTCCCTTAGATTACAAATAAAGAAGGCAAGCAAAATAATTTACAAGTATAAGTGCTTTTAAAAGATTCTTCACTGCTAATGCTAAAAATGTTGTGGGTTTCCTCTGAAGACTGTATCAGAATGACCATATCTTTGACATCCAGTAGCCGATGTTTAATAAATCAATGTGCTCTAGTGGTGTCGTTAAACAAAACAAACTTTGAAAGGTTAACTTTATAACAAAGTGAAGTTAAATATCAGAAGACTTTACATGAACGTATGTTTTCATTTTCAATAGAGGCTATTTCAGTGTATCAAAGGCCTTTTATATACCAGTTGTGGGTAGAATGAGAAATAGCCCAGTGGGCCCACCGATGGGGATCGATCCTAGACCGACCGCACATCAGGCGAGCGCTTTACCATTGGCCTTCGTCCTGGCCATAGCTGAATGTTTAATGACACCCCAGCACCAAAATACACATTGGCTATTGGGTGACCATAGCTTGTAGCTAATATTTTTATAATAAAGTTAATATTTACTTACAGAATACGCAGCCACAGCCTACAGTTGATGTCTTCCAAGATCTGTTACAGGAGCACCCGCAGGTCTTCCACCCGGCACGCACAGCCAAAGCTCTGCACAACCATTGGCTGCTCATGAAACAGTACCACCTACTTCCGGACCAATCAGGTATGAATACTCTGTTGCTGAGCGTTGGCTAATAGTTCACAGGTTATTTCACGGCACGATGTTATATTGAGGAGACGGGACATAGCCCAGTGGTACGGTGCTCACTTGTTGTGCAGTCAGTCTAGGATTGATTCCTGTCAATTGGTCCATTCGGCTATTTCTCGTTCCAGCCAGTGCACCATGACTGTTATATCAAAGATTGTGGTATGTGCTATTCTGTCTGTGGGAAAGTGCATATAAAAGATCCCTTGCTACTAATAGAAAAAATGTAGTAGGTTTCCTCTCATGGCTACGTGTCAGAATTGTCAAATGTTTGACATCCGATAGCCGATGATTAATTAATCAATGTGCTCTAGTGGTGTCTTTAAACAAAACAAACTTTAACTATTAAACTTTGATCATTGACTAATTGTTCCTCCAGTTTAGATAATATAATTAGTGTTAATATTTTGGTTTAAAATGTGTTTATTTTCATGTGTTCTTAAAGGAATAGGTATTAAATAGTTATTAAAGGTAAAATTTGCAATTTGTAGGGTCTTCTCCAGTGAACATGCCAATAGATACATGATCCGTATAATTCAAATCCTTCTTATCTTCATATTAATCTAACCAATTATATGGGCACAAGTTTATCACTTAGTGCAAACCAATTATAAATGTTGATCAGTGTTAAAATTCGAACTGATTTCCAATTACAGTGCATCATTAACAAACTGTCATCTTTTGCGGCGTGCGATATCATTCTCTGCACCCATGTGTGTGTTTGTGTATTCGTGTCTGTACATGTATGTAATCATGAGTGTGTGTTTGCCTGTGGATCTGTGCGTTACTGTGGGTGTGCATATCTGTTGTAGTGATAGAAATACACAGAAAGTTTCTCTAGTCCACTGGAAATATACATCTATATATCTGCTTGTCCGGTAATATTTTCGCTTGTCCAAATAAATGGTTTGTTTTATTCAAGTACAGCGATGATGTTTTTGATTGTTTAAAATGAAACTGCATTGAACTTGTTCACTGGACAACCAATGAGGTACGTTTCATTTGTCCGAGCAGATGTTTACTTGTCAGGACAAACAGACAAATGCTTATTTCAAACACTGTCTTGGTGTGACACATGAAACAACCACATTTTATGGGTGTTTGTTGTTGTTTTTGGGAAGAGGTGAGGGTTCATGTTTTAGTGAAATGTAGCATGAAATTAATCTCGTGTTTTTCAGTCCAGCCTATGCCGAGAGGAGATCACGTGTTAAACCTGTCGGATGCGGAAGATATGATGAACGATGATGAACTAAAGTAATTTCTGATATACTTTACAAACCGTCATTGTTTACTGTGCATGTTTTAAGCATGAGATGATCATTTAGGGGCCAAACACAATTATCGTCTTCATAAGCATTTACCATGCGATGGGAACAAAGGTGGTAATGTTAGTATATGCATTTTAAAAAATTTATAGAAATATAACGTGTTTTTGTTTTTTTAATTTATGTATCATATATTGATGGGTATTAGCTGACTTTCAAGTCTCTAAATTGATAATGCCTCAGAATTAGGGTCAGAGACCATAATTGTAAGATGGATTTTACTTTCCAAGGATCAAAATTGACACTGAGCAGGTAACAAATGCTGGTCAAAATGTACCATTTGTTTCCTGATAATCTGTTCTTCAAGCAGGTTTTCTTTACCATCTTATTCTTGACAGGATTCCAAATTTATTTAAGGATTGTCTGATTTCTTTTACATTCATCTGGGTGTGAACAAAAACATCATCCACAAACTGTTTGAATCAGCAAAGCCATTCTCACATAAGTTTGCATATGATTTTTTTTTTCACACCCAGATGAACGTAAAACAGATAACAGACAATATTTATAATTAAATTTGAAACATACTTACTGATAATAACATTAAAAGTTCATATTTTATTTTGAATTATTTTTTTTAATTAAAATAATAATGCTCAGTAAGACAAATTACCAATATAAAACGACGTTCCCTGACGATGTAATTCATTGAGAAATTAACAAACTCCTGCAGCTATGGCTGGACTAGTGGGAGGACATTATATTGTAATGAATGTTAACGGAAAGTTAATTATTTAAAATTCTTATACCTTTATCCACATTTGTCTCAGATTTTCCCCACAATGCTATTAACCTAAAGTTACAGTTTGAAGCTAATTTCCAGAACTTCTTGTCATTTTTCTACCACTTGCTTCCATCTTGATTTTTCTACCACTTGCTTTCATCTTGAAATTGTAGAAACTAATGGATTTGGAGCCTTGCTGTCGAGTACATTTTGTTATACAGAACTTTGATTATTTGAAAACTACATTTGTATTATTTTTTATTATTTTTCAGAGACAGTAAAGATAACACAGTTGAACAAGGTATTCTATTTTTCACTTTTCTGAAAAAGCCAGATTTAAAAATAACTTAAAATATCTGTTCTAAGTAAGTTATTTGTGGCATTTTGCTTGCTCAGTTATCTTGTATTTAACATCAATAGCAATAAGTATCATTTGTGTTAAAATCAGTGGATGGTTTGGATTTCACATCATCATGGTTCAGCCAATCAGATGTCTTTAAATTGATATTCCATCCATGTCATATTATAAATATCACACAGTGTTCTTTCAAATGAGTTGGTCTGAAATATACTTCTTTGGTTAACTACATCAGTAATGAATTACTAGTAAACATCTACATTTTCTGTCTGGGGTTTGTTGGGGGGGGGGGGGGGGGGGGGGGGGGGGGGGGGGGAGGGGGGGAGGTTCCTCATTATAGATATAAATCTGTATCTGGATGAACATTTATGATAGTATAATGATTTTAATTTGAAATAATTAATTTTCTGCTCACTTCTGTGGAATGAAACAGTGTAAATTTGTGATAGATTACTAGTAAACAACTACATTTTCTGTCTATCATTTCCATTCTCAACGGAAATCTATATTTGGATGCATTTTTAAGACTAAAGATTTTAATTGGAAATAATATGTTTTCATCTCAAGTTGGAATTATGCTATGAAATAATGTAGAATTGTGTTGTTTATTCTTACTATATGTAAATTTAGAACTCGATATCGCTGATCGCCGAAACAAGCGGGAAATCCGTCATCTGGAACAGGAATTACCGAAATGGCAGGTGCTGGTCGACAGCGTCACGGGTGAGTGAATACTAACCAGCATCTCTTTGATTTCCTTTTCAAACACCACAATTAATTTTTTTTTTTTTAATTTGAAATTGTGTTCTGAAAATCTGTCTGGTTTGTTCAGCAGCTTTGCTATGGATTCAGTTACAGAGAAATGTTTGACAGTGAATTTACTATAGATAAATGATTCCGATTGTTTGCAAGTGCTGATGAAATGACAAAATCTGTCGATACATATATCACTTAAAAGTTTAAAATCTTAAAATAAACTCAATCTGGGCAAGCTCCTATCAAAATAAATCATTCTCGAAAGGATAGATATTCACAGTTTAAAAATGTGCTGAAAGATGCAGTTAAACAAATATTCCCTTCAGTGATGTCTGTGGTAGAACGTGTAGCTTCATTGAATTAACTTTGTGTACAGTCAGTGGGTTTTTTTTAAATCACAGAATTGTTTTCACAGGCATAGTTGAATTATTATATTTACTATTTCCTACCGCTGTTTTATAATGGAGTGTCTTCAATGAATTTGTTGTTTTTGTAGGGATATGCAACAAGTAACACTAGCATACACAGGTTTCATGTGAATACATGCACAGCAAACAAACTTTAAAAAACAATTGAAAATTAACATGATTGTTTAATTATTCAGTGCAGTACTGACGAATATTAACTGTGATTGTGTGTGTGTGTATGTTCCAGGTATCAGTCCACCAGACTTCGACAATCAGACGTTGGCCGTTCTCAGAGGTCGACTCGTCAGATATCTCATGAGATCCAGGGAGGTCAGTTATCTCCCCTTCATCTGGGATTTTTTAATTTTTTTATTTTAAACCTCTTGCAGTAGCATTGACAGTTTTGCACTGACATTCATTAGGGTTTTGGCTGGTCTCAAAATATTAACATTTTGGCAAATTTTGTCTGAAATATTGTGGCCAACTTTAACTTTCAGTTAGCCAAATAAAATACAACACAATTATGTAAGGCTCTTTAGACAATGGTACTGGGATGTTGAACGAGCGAGACGTAGCCCAGTGGTAAAGTGCTCACTTAATGTGGTCGGTTTGGGATCGATCACTATCAGTGGGCCCATTGGGCTATTTCTCACTCCAGCCAGTGCACCACGACTGGTATATCAAAGACTGTGGTATGTGCTATCCTGTCTATGGGATGGTGCATATAAAAGATCCTTTGTGGTCCTTAGCCATATGTTCGACGCCATATAACTGTAAATAAAATGTGTTCAGTGCATTGTTAAATAAAACATTTCCATTTCATGGATGTTGAAATTAGCTTTTTGGTTAATTAATAATGAAATACACTCATGTAAGAATTGATTCTTTGTTTCAGTAGTAAAGTTAATAGTTAAAGATTGTTTTGTTTAATGACATCACTAGAGTACATTTATTTATTAATCATCGGCTATTGGATGTCAAACATTTTGTAATTTTCACATATAGTCTTAGAGAGGAAACCCCACTACATTTTTTTCACTAGTAGCATGGGATCTTCTATATGCACCATCTCACAGACATGATAGCACATACCATGGCCATTGAAATACTGGCTAGAGCAAGAAATAACCCATTGGGCCATCGATGGAGATCGATCCTAGACTGACTGCGCATCAGTGCCCAGTAGTAAAGCTTGATCAATCTAGGATTGATATCTTTCATTGGGCAATTTCTCTTTCCAGCCAGTACACCACTACTAGTATATCAAAGGCTGTGGTATGTACTACCTTGTCTGTGGGATCGTGCATATAAAAGATCCCTTACTACTAGTGGAGAAATGTAGCGGGTTTCCTCTCTAAGACTGTATGTCAGAATTACCAAATGTTTGATATCCAATAGCTGATGATTTAAAAAAATTAAAAAACAGTGTTCTCTAGTGGTGTCATTAAACAAACCAAACTTTAATCATATGTCTGATGCCATATACAGTAAAGTACACTTACAATGAACATGCTTAGAACGAACTACTGCAAAGAACGAACTGATCGTAAAGTCTCGTTTTATTAATATACATTAATGACCAACTTATGTAAATGTGTACAACAGACAACTGCTATAACAAACTATCTATCATGGTCCCTTCAGGTTCGTTATAAGAGTACTTCACTGTAATTGTAAATTAAAATCTTTGTCCTTGAATAAAATATTTCTTTCTTTATGTTTTTAAAATATGTTTCAGATCACTCTTGGTCGTGCGACGAAAGACAACCAGATAGATGTGGACCTGTCGCTGGAAGGCCCGGCGTGGAAGATCTCTCGGCGACAGGGCGTTATCAAACTCCGTAACAGCGGGGATTTCTTCATCGCCAACGAGGGAAAACGACCAATCTACATCGACGGCAAGCCCGTCCTCGCCGGGAACAAACAAAAACTCTACAATAACTCAGTAGTAGAAGTGAGTACGAATCTGTAGTATACACACGTTTTAAAAGAAAGGAATGTTTACAGTTTGTTTGTTTGTTTTGTTTTGTTTAACAACACCACTGGAGCACATTAATTAATGAATGTTTATGGAGACTGTCCTGTGTTTGCTGCCTTTGTAAGATGTTTCAAAGGCTGTGGTAAGTGCTGTCCTGTCTATGGGAAATGTATGTAAAAGATCCCTTGATGGTAATGGAAAAATGTAGTGGGTATCCTCTAGGATTATGTGTTAAATATATTACTAAAATGATGACATCTGGTAGACGATTATTAATAAATCATTTTGTTCTGGTGGTGTTTTAATTTTTAATTAGCAGAGCTGTTTCACGTAAAATTACATATTACATTTTACATACACACAAACACACACCCGTGTACACCTTTTGTAAAAGTGGTGGAACGTAGCCCAGTGGTAAAGCACTCGCCTGATGCGCAGTCGGTTTGGGATCGATCCCCGTCAGTGGGATTCCATCCAGTGCTCCACAACAAGTGTAACAAATGTTGCGGTAAGTACTATCCTGTCTGTGGGATGGTGTATATAAAAGATCACTTGCTGCTAATCAAACAGAGTAGCCTATGGAGTGTTTAGCAGGATTCCTCTCATTATTTGTGTGGTCCGACTCCTTAACAGTATGTCCAGTGCCATACAACTATAATTAAAATGAGTTGTGTGCCATTAGATAAAACATGTCTTTATTTTCTTGCCTAATGATTTGTGTACTAATAGATAACTTCTATTCATCCTCAATAACAGTCTGTGTTATAGGTTTCATCGCTGTCCTTCTGTTTGTCCATCTGTCTGTCTGTCTGTCCCACATATAGTTTTCTGGATGTTTTTTTTTAGAATGCCTTGAGATATTGACCTGAACTTTTGTGTCTAGCTTTATCATGTACTGTTACAGATCAAGTTTGACTTTCCTGGCAATTTACTCATTTTTCACAGAAGTATGGCCCTTTAATTTAGGAGATACAAAAATGTGTTGGTTCCAGTAGGGGACATGTATTGCTTAAACTCAGGACATATAAAAATTAGTTTTCAGGACTTTTGTTTTGCAATGCCTGAAGAAATTGATATGAAATTTTGTATATACCTTTATCATGTACTTTTACAGATCAAGTTTAAAACTTTTATTGTGATTTACCCACTTTTCACAGAAGTATGGCCCTTGAATTTAGGAGATATAAAAATGTGTTGGGGCCTATTAGGGGACATGTATTGCTTTAGCAGTACTCTCTGAATGCTTGTTATATTTCAGATCTCATGTCTCCGTTTTATTTTCCTCATCAACCAAGACATCATCAACGTCATCCGTGCAGAGGCTCAGAAACTTACTGCAGCCACCGCAACGTGACAGCAGCCAGCATTCAGCATATTTTAAACTATGAACAAGATTTGGTTATGACGTCCTCAATGGCAACGTGACACCAGCATTCAGCAAATTTAAAAACAGGACCAGATTCAGTTGTGAAGTCGTCAATGGCAACGAGAACGAGATTAATGTTTCTGAAAGCCTCAGTGAAAAGATGGCTATGTTTACACTGAAGACGGACACAGTAGCAAATACAGAAATATGCAGGGCTTCTAGATTATGGTAGCCCCACTCCCATAGCTAGTGATATTCAAGGTTGGGCCAGTAAATAACTACTATTGCCATGCCCGACAGGGCTTCTAGATTATGGTAGCCCCACTCCCATAGCTAGTGATATTCAAGGTTGGGCTAGTAAATAACTACTATTGCCATGCCCGACAGGGCTTCTAGATTATGGTAGCCCCACTCCCATAGCTAGTGATATTCAATGATGGGCCAGTAAATAACTACTATTGCCATGCCAGACAGGGCTTCTAGATTATGGTAGCCCCACTCCCATAGGTAGTGATATTCAACGATGGGCTAGTAAATAACTACTATTGCCATGCCTGATGGCTAGTGCAGGGCTTCTAGATTATGGTAGCCCCACTCCCATAGCTAGTGATATTCAATGATGGGCCAGTAAATAACTACTATTGCCATGCCAGACAGGGCTTCTAGATTATGGTAGCCCCACTCCCATAGCTAGTGATATTCAACGATGGGCTAGTAAATAACTACTATTGCCATGCCCGACAGGGCTTCTAGATTATGGTAGCCCCACTCCCATAGCTAGTGATATTCAAGGTTGGGCTAGTAAATAACTACTATTGCCATGCCAGACAGGGCTTCTAGATTATGGTAGCCCCACTCCCATAGCTAGTGATATTCAACGATGGGCCAGTAAATAACTACTATTGCCATGCCAGACAGGGCTTCTAGATTATGGTAGCAGGGCTTGCGCTGTCGGTAGCCAGTGGCTAAAATTTTGGCTAAGCCATTTTCTGTCTTCTGATGTGAACAAACGGTTACATAATCTTAACTGACACCTCAAACATAATAATAATACCAAATATTCAATTAGCATAATGGCGATCTTTCGATCGGTAACAAAAAAATGGTGTCATGCAGAATTCAGCATAGGCCTTATAATGTTTGCTTAGTTTAATAATCACGGTTATTAATTTTAAAGGCATGCATTCAACATGTATGACAGCAATGTCTGGAAGATCTGTAACTTGTTATTTTTACTTTGTAAAATCTTTGAACAAAAGTAATAAAAACAGCCCGACAAAGCGTGTCAATTTTAATACACATGCCAGTTCAGGGCCGAAAGACATATAGGCTATCTCAAGGGCAGAGTTCAGCCAGACCGAGCGAAAACAAAAAAATTCGCTAGACTGGTTTGTGCGCTTCACGTTAAACCAAATGGACATGACGAGCACCAATCAAATAGTTCGCGAACACTAGGAAGAATGTTCGTTGGCTGAACTGAGGACAGCTCTTGGCGCGAATATATGTCACGCTTCAGAGTCAGCCGACACCCGCGTGTCAAAAGATATCGTTGCGGACATTAAACAATACGATTACGCAAAAGTAAATCTTGATGTAAATTTGTAGAAAAACAATAGTTGTTCGCATCAATGAATACCTAACTGCAGTTTTTGTTTATTCCTTTGTCTTTGTTAATTTCGTACCCATGGTCGAGGGCACGCATGCAGATCACTAAACAAATTGCAGTTAAATGTACACTGAATAAAAGTAGTTTACAATAATCATATTTGTTAGATAATTTTAGCTATAAATTTGTAAGACTGTGAGGTGACATTTAATAAGTTAGCTGGATTTTGAAAGGCCGTACATTTTAATTTTATTAACGTTTTTTTTTTTTTTTTTTTTTTTTAAATAAATGGAGTATACTGTGAAGTCGGTATTCGTAGCCGAGGTAGTATTTTGCAAGCAGAAATCAAAAGCAATTAACATGATGCTGAAATCAACAGCAACAACATGAAATTATTTGGGGTGGGGAATTGATGGGTCACTTAAAGAAAAAGAAAACACCCAATTCAAATTAACATAAAGATTGCTATTTAAAGAAATAATGAGCTCTGTATAAAAAAAGGTCTCAAATTTTTATTTGGGAAAAAAGGAAGAAAGAAAAAACAACTACCCTCAATAAACATCCACCCACCCCCATATTTCTGTATGTTTGTTAATTTAATGTCATAGGCCTTAGAAGTGGGGGTGGGTGTATGGGGTACTGGCTTCAAACTCTGAAGATAATGCATAACCCCATCCCCACCGCACGCCACTCCCGCTGAAAAATCGAAGTAATATATTAACTGCCCCTACCCCCATTGAGGTTTTGTTATTCCTATTTATTCCAGTTTGTACACAATTAGCTGAAAAAGATGCATTTTCATATTCATATACAAATACTCTATACAGTACTGCGTAAAACAAATTTGGCTAAAGCATTTTCAATATGGCTAATAAAAATTCCATTTGGCTAATATTTTGGCTGCAGGTATTTTTGATCCAGGGTGAGCCCAGGGTAGCCATACTCCCATAGCTAGTGATATTCAACAATGGGCTAGTAAATAACTACTATTGCCATGCCTGATGGCTAGTGCAGGGCTTCTAGATTATGGTAGCCCCACTCCCATAGCTAGTGATATTCAATGTTGGGCTAGTAAATAACTACTATTGCCATGCCTGATGGCTAGTGCAGGGCTTCTAGATTATGGTAGCCCCACTCCCATAGCTAGTGATATTCAATGTTGGGCTAGTAAATAACTACTATTGCCATGTCAGACAAGGCTTCTAGATTATGGTAGTCCAACTCCAATGGTTAGTGATATTCAGTGATGGGCTGGTAAATAACTACTACTGTCATGCCAGACAAGGCTTCTAGATTATGGTAGCCACACTCCCATGGCTAGTGATATTCAATGTTGGGCTAGTAAATAACTACTATTGCCATGCCAGACGAGGCTTCTAGATTATGGTAGCCACACTCCCATGGCTAGTGATATTCAATAATGGGCTAGTAAATAAGTACTATTGCCATTCCCATCGGCTAGTGAAAAAAATAAATTGTCAAATGTTGCAGTTACATCTATTTTCTAAATGTGAATATCCCACCCCCACCCCACAATGTCAGTGTTTTTAAGCTCTATCTCCCTCTTTAAGTGACATATCTGATTATTACTATTATTTAGTAAAATTAGGGCTAGTGAATTTTTAATTACGGCCAGTAAATGTTTTTAATCACTGATCCCATGGCTAGTGGATTTTATTTAGTAAAATCTAGAAGCCGTGAATATGTTTCTTGCAGTGTTACAGGGCTTCTACAATGTTTATAAAATCCACTAGCCATGGGATCAGTGATTAAAAGTTTTTACTAGCCACGATGAAAAATTCACTAGCCCTAAGTTAAAGGGACAGATCCTAGTTTCAACCCGTGAAAATGGATACAAAGTTTAGTTAATCTACAAACCTATAACACATTTGGATAAAGTTAAAACAGAGAGAAACAAGAATTTGTGACTTTAAAATGGTGATATACCCTCTAAAATAGACTACAACTTGACTCCATAACTGTTACCTCTCAGACGCATGTGCGTTTTTAAAAATATAAGAGATGCATTTTGTGATGTTAAAAACACCAGGATGACCAAAAACACTTTGAATGTACGGAAATGGGTAATCTAAACAATAAAATCTAAGTAAATTATGATTTCAGTTATCAAAAACGGTTCTAATAGTCAAAAATATGCCTTAGTGTTTAAAAACTAGGGTGTCTCTTTAATACCATTTTACTCAATAATAGTAATACTCAAATAAGTCATCTAAAGAGGGAGATAGAGCTTAAAAACACTAACATTGGGGGATTGGGGTTGGGGCAGGATATTCAGATTTACAAAATGGACGCAACTGCAACATTTGACCAAAACATTTCACTAGCCATCGGGCATGGCAATAGTAGTTATTTACCAGCCCAACATTGAATATCACTAGCCATGGGAGTGGGGCTACCTAATCTAGAAGCCATGAGTGTTAGCAAAAGAGATGTCTATATTATATGATGGAGCAGATAAGGAGTTATATATTTGCATAAAGAGATAGCTATATTATAAGTTGGAGTAGGTAAACAAATGTTTTCTGACTACTGAATACAGAAATGTGTTTCTGTCGTTGTTAGCGAAAGAGATAGCTATATTATAAGTTGGAGTAGGTAAACAAATGTTTTCTGACTATTGAATATAGAAATGTGTTTCTGTTAGTGTTAGCGAAAGAGATAGCTATATTATGTAATGGAGCAGATATGGAATATGTTGTTGATACATGTTAAATACAAAAATATCTATCGGGTAAAGAGGTAGCTATAAAAAAATATCTTGTCAGGTAAAGAGAGAAAATAAGCTGGTACAGATGGATGGATGGACAGACTAAATAAGTGGATGGATGGATGAACAGATAGATGAATGGATGGATGGATAAGAAATGGGTGGATGAATTTGGTTGGGCAAAGAATGAATTTCATCAATGAGTGAACAAAGTAATCATCAGTTTATTTAACAATGAAATATTGTTAGAGATTATTAAAATTCATTCATATCATTAGTCATGTAAATATATCTCATGTTCACATTTCGCAATAAACTGTCAACATTTCATCGATTTGTCATTTGAGCCAGTGAAAAATATACCAAACAAGAAAGGAAATTTGAATATTTAGCTTTTTCCTTAATTTATTTAAAATGATTACCTTTGAATCCCATTTGGTGTTCATTCATTTTTCATTTCAACTTATTTCCGTGCTTATATCCAATTAATGTTCAAGCATGCTGTCCTGGGAACACACCTGAGCTATCTAGGCTGTCTGTCCAGGAAAGTGAGTTAGTTGTTGGTGGTTAGTGAGAGAGAAGAGGGTGTAGTGGTCTTACACCTACCTATTGAGTCGTTAAAACTTGCTGTGTTGGAGCTGGTACCGGGCTGCGAACCCTGTACCTACCAGCGTTATGTCCCATTGCTTAACCACAACACCATTGAGGCAAGTTTTGTTGTTCAGAATAGTTTGTCTCCATATAACCAATCATCCGATTGGTTCATTCCTTTATGCATTTAAAGGTGCATTCTACAGATTGCAAATGCAAGTATTTACATCTATTTGTGATAAATAATTACAAATTAATTGATCACACACACAAGCTTTGCATAATTAACGAATATAAAAATTGTGATTTGTTACTACAGTGGTTTTCTCAACAGAATTTTAATTTTTAATTTGGGGGTGGGGTGGATAAGATAAAACTAACTACATAATGGATTAGCCCCATTATATTTGGTAAAATGCCTTTAATTACAGGAGCGTGTGCACACACCCCTCCCCAACCCCACTGGTGCACATTTTCTTGTTTTTTCAATACATGTTCCAGGGCAGCATGTCTCGCCCACTAAAAATTAACAAGATCTCTCCTGCTAAAATACCTGCACTCGTTCCTGATGTATTTTCATATTCACAAACTTCTTACATTGATGTTCCGCATGATGCGCGGTCGATCCCTATCACTGGGTCCATTAGGCGATTTCTTGTACTAACCAGTGCACCACGACTGGTATATCAAAGGTCGTGATATGGGCTACCCTGTTTGTGGGGTGGTGCATATAAAAGATGATTTTCTACAAATGAAAAAATGTAGCAGGTTTCTTCTCTAAGACTATATGTCAAAAGTACCAAATGTTTGACATTCAATAGCCGATGTTTAGTAAATCAATGTGCTTCAGTGGTGTCGTTAAACACAAACGTAACTTTACATTGATGTTATGCAGGTACATATGAGTGATATTAAATGAGCTGGTATGTAATGTGTTTATTACCAGAGTTGACTTTCAGTTTTGTTACCTTGTGTACATAATAACGTAGCCCGAGTGCTCTGCCGTTTCGAGTATAGGTACTTGATGACAGTGACAGGATAATAAACTATTTCCCAACTGAGACACTAGTACATGATACGGTTACTGCATATTAGCCACTATTGACGATGTAGATGAGTATGTGGAAGTTACTTTGTCACCAAATACCAAAATGACCGGGGGGGGGGGGGGGGGGTGCAGCGAAAGAAGGAAGAAAAAATGAGTGATTAACTATTAAAACATTAAAGGGACACACTCTAGTTACGGCTAGTTGTTAACCATTTCGGCGTTGTTTTTCGCTATTAAACCCATTTTTTGACAAATAAAATTGCACTTTACTTACCGTTTATTATTTAGAATATACATTTCCATTCACCTGAAGTGTTTTTTGGTAATCCTGGTAATCCTGGTTTTTGTAATACCACAAAATGCATTTTTCGTATTTCATAAAATGGCACGGGCCTCTGAGAAAAACCCGTTGAGCAGACAAAGTCTAATCTATTTTTAGAGGGGATATTTCCATTTCAATGTCACAGACGTTGGTATACCACGTGACCGTTATCATTTTGGTTCGGTTTGTTTTCTCGTGCACGGTTCGCGCAATCAACATCCGATTTGTTGTTGTTCATTTGTGAGATTTTTCTTCACATTTCGTGAACATTTTCAGTAACAATAAATTTCAGACAAGTAAGTGTCTCGGTACAAAACGTTACAAACCCTTAAAACCAATAATTTTGCTAAGTCTTACGATATCTGGAGAGGGGATACAACCAGGACAGAACAGTTGAAACATGTCCAGGAGAGGTGAAAGGAACGCACCCCAAGTCTGTGAAATTTGTCGTGACGTAGGCATTGTTGTGCTTCGAGCGACATCTACCGGTGACATCAGAATACTGACTTTCAAAATTATTTCAAGCAATTGGGACATGGGGATTCCCATGGTATTTATCGATATAAAACCTGGGGTTTTTTCACTCCATTTGATAAAAACGTGATCTAAATGTGTTACAGGTTTGTAGATTAACCAAATTATAATTTATTTTCGCTGGATGGAACTAGGGTGTGCGGCTTTAAGAAAGAGAAGTTCAATTTGAACTGTCAAAAAAACCCAAAAACTTGATGTAAAGTTTGATGATAAGTTTCATATCGAAAACTTACTGTAATCAAGAAATGTCTCTTTTTTTTTTTAATGTTTTTAAATAACATTTTGTTGAAATAGCAGACCCGCCTCCCCAATGTCCGATAAACTGTCAGTACTATTTTTGTTTTGTTTTATTTTGTTTTAACAGCACTGCAAAGCGGGGTTTTTTTTCGCGTTTTATCCCCGGCCGGGCCGAAGTGAGGATTTTACCCGGCCCATAATACAAATTTTAAAACACGAAATTACATGAAAAAGATGTAAAAATAAGTACCAAATTAATTTTACAGCTTAAGTTGCATCACATACATATACCTTATGACGTTAATATAATAGGGTATGAAAAAACCTTCATCAGGACCATATTGTCGCGTGAGAGCTAAAAGGTCGTAAGTGGCAGATACGACCTAAAACGTCTTTTTTGCAAATTCGGAATCGCCATCCCCGATTACATGTTGTCACAAAAAAATCGTAGCTGTGTCCCTAATTGCATCGCTTATACAGAAGGATTTAAATGGTCGTAAGTGAATCACAGATACCAATTTGCACGAAAATAGATGTAACTGACACATACGACTTTCCTCCGACTTGCGTGCTGTCCATCATGTGAACACGACTTGTCGTGTGTGATAGATAGGGCATACACCCTTTTTAAATACAGTTCGTTATATAATTATGTCTGACATAGGTCGTATGTGCCAAATACGACATATATGTATTCTTTGTTATCGGTCTGTGATAGAAATTACAAATGCGAAGTACAATAGAGCATACATTATGTCAATATTTTTATGTGCTTGAATCCTAAAAATAATATGACTTTTGTTGTTGTGAGATCCCGGTCTATTTAAGAAAAACATTTGGTACTGCATGCAACGCGACCATTTGGCAACAGACAAGAATAATGTCTGTATACATAAATAGCACCATAATTATAATAATAAACATGTTTTGGCGAATTTTCTTGAAAAACAGATATCTATTTCGAAATGTTTTTAAGTGGAGTAAAGTTTCCAACATGTAATTTGTATCTGTAGATACAATTTTAATTCATAATAATGTTGTGTGTGTATATACGACCAAAGTGCAAGTATAATCACACTGATTTTGGATGTACATGTATTTAATTATGTTACGGTGATCAAGTTCCGCCTTTCAGCTGCCTTTGAAGATCTACAGCATTGCCCTAATGTAGGCATTATGGATTAACAATATTGCACATACAAACGTCATTGTAAGTTATCCAGGATAAAGTACAGTAACAAAAGACCGTGAAATCAGACATACGGTCAAAAGGAGAATAGAGTGAATGTGGCCTCAACATAAACGACAGCAAGATCTATGAACTTTGATTAACTTTACAGTTAACAAATATTTGCAACAGAATATCCCTGTCCTGAGTCAGACCCCCGATCCTATCGGAGGCCGGACTCTGGATAGGCGTGTTCGAAACCCTAGTGGTATATGGACTATGGACACGTTAAACCAGTTACTAAGCTAAGCAACAGAATGTTCAACGTGAACATGACACAACACACACACCAAAACATTAGCACAACATAGCACGCACAACAGAAGCTGAATATGACATAGCACACACAACATAAGCTGAACATGATAGCACACACAACAGGACACGAACATAACATAGCTCACACAACAGGACCTGAACATGATATATAGCATACACAACAGAACTTGGCACATCAATGACAACAAGACCTGAACATAACATAGCAAAAAACTGAACAGGAGAACATCATCACCATAGAAAATGAACGTGACATAGCACTTGCGACAGTTTATTTGTTTGTTTTGTTTAACAACACCACTAGAGCACTGTTAATTAATCATCAGCTATTGGATGTCAAACATTTGGTAATTATGACTCGGTCATCAGAGGAAACCCGCTACATTTTCCTAATGTAGCAAGGTATCTTTTATATTCACTTTCCCACAGACAGGACAGCACATACCACGGCCTTTATCCTGTCACTTGCGACAGAACCTGAACATGACATAATAGAGAAATCACAACAAAACCTGAACATGACGTGGCACACACAACAGAACCTGAACGTGACATAGTACACACAACAGAACCTGAAGAACATAACAAAACACACATACAACATACCATGATCATGACATAGCACACACAAGAGAACTTGAACATGACATATCACTCACAACAGACGCAAAAAAAAAAAATAGCACACACAACAGAACCCGGAGGATGGATCACTTAACACTCAATAAAACACGGAGAGAACACTGCACATAACATAGTCTGGCTATATCAATGAACATACATCATACATAACCTGGAGAGATCACTGAACACAATAGAACCTGGAGAGATCGCTGAACACACAACAGAACCTGGAAAGATCACCGGACTCACAACAGAACATGGAGAGATCACTGAACACACAATAGAACCTGGAGAGATCACTGAACACACATCATAACCTGGAGAGATCACTGAACACACAATAGAACCTGGAGAGATCACTGAACACACATCATAACCTGGAGAGATCACTGAACACACAATAGAACCTGGAAAGATCACTGAACACACAACAGAACCTGGACAGATCACTGAACACACAACAGAACCTGGAGAGATCACTGAACACACAACAGAACCTGGAGAGATCACTGAACACACAACGGAACTTGGAGAGATCACTGAACACACAACGGAACCTGGAGAGATCACTAAACACACAATATAACTTAGAGAGATCACCGGACACACAACGGAACCTGGAGAAATCACCAAATACACAATAAAACCAGGAGTGTGCACTGAACACACAACAGAACCTGGAGAGTACACCCAACACACAACAGAACCTGGAAAGATCACTGGACACACAATAGAACCTGGAGAGATCACTGGACACACAACAGAATCTGGAGAGATCACTGAACACACATTATAACCTGAAGAGATCACTGGACACACAATAGAACCCGCAGAGATCACTGGACACACAACAGAACTTGGAAAGATCACTGAACACACAATAGAACCCGGGGAGATCACCAAATACACAACAAAACCAGGAGTGTACACCCAATACACAACAAAACCAGGAGTGTACACCCAACACACAACAGAACCTGGAAAGATCACTGGACACACAATAGAACCTGGAGAGATCACTGAACACACATTATAACCTGGAGAGATCACTGGACACACAACAGAACCCGGAGAGATCACCAAATACACAACAAAACCAGGAGTGTGTACTAAACACATAACAGAACCCGGAGAGTACACCCAACACACAAAAGAACCCGGAGAGTACACCCAACACACAAAAGAACCCGGATAGTACACCCAACACACAACAGAACCCGGAGAGTACACCCAACACACAAAATAACCCGGAGAGTACACCCAACACACAAAATAACCCGGAGAGTGCACCCAACACACAACAGAACCTGGAGAGTACACCCAGCTCACAGCAGAACCCGGAGAGTACACCCAACACACAACAGAACCTGGAGAGTACACCCAGCTCACAGCAGAAGCTGTAGGGTTTACCGTTCACTCAATATAACCTGGAGAGAATCCTGTATACTCAACAGGTGGACATGGTAATAGTGTTCACTACTTCTGGATTTGATATTCAATACACACCCTCATTGGAAATGTAAACCCTATATCCTTTGAATGAGCATCACTTGAACCCGGTGTATCCCAAACCAATAAGCTGATAAACATAGTTTCTTCATTAAAGGATACCAGTTTCAGTTTGCTTAACTATTCTGGTTTGTCTGTTGCACTAGTTGATAAACCAGGTATTCTTGAAACTAGTGAAGTACACCCCGAGGAAGCAGAACCAGGAACTATCTGCAAAAGGACTCCCATGGCGCAAAGAACACGGAAAGAACACTGCACACAACATCACATCAGCTTTTCTGATGACTCATCAGGAACGAATACTTGCCTAGAAAAAGAGGTTTTGTATGGACAAGTCGTCTGATTCTGATGCACCATCATTAAACAACGAACATGGACCACTACCACCACAGTGTTTCTGCCAGATAGAACTTTTTGGGTATGGCTCTATGGAATTGAATGCAACCACAGTCAACAGAGATGGGGGGGGGGGGGGGGGGGTCCTCCCTTAGAAAGAAAATGGGTTAAGTTTAGGATTAAGAAAAGTATACAGTAATGATAAGAGTAATTAATTTTGTCAAAAAGTTAACTTAAAAACCAATTCTGCAGAAATATTTGGGTATGGTACCATACGCATTTTACCCTTTAGCAGAAACCCTGCACCAGATAAGGTTGAACAAAATGAGGAGTGGATCAAAGAAAACAAGGATTTCACGAGTAGTTTTTTTTCACATTATTATTTTGTTCAATTGGTGATTTTATTTATAATATTATTATTAACAAAAGTAAAATAACTTTTTCCACGTAATATTTTGTTTAAGCGGTGATTTTATTAATACGTACTTCTACTTGTATTCCTTTTTGAATGTTTGCTTCTAAATATTTTCTATTTACAAGCTTTCTCCTTTTTAAAAATAAATATGTGATTTGCAAAACTGAAATGTTTTAGAAGTGATGGTTCTTTCAGAATAAATATTTAAATTTACTTGATATACTGTTGGTCGTAAATGACGCATTTAATTTAATCATGAATAATTATCGTAACTCAACTATTTAAGCAAATAACTAAAATACCTAATATGCTATAAATACCGCAAATATACAAAGAAATCGTAAATATGTTCAGCTTTCATTGTCATTAAAACAAATTCGACATCTTAACTACTGATCAAGAAAAACAGTTTTCCTTCATTATCTCGGCTTTTTAAAAATGAATTTTGATGCACTTACGTCCTTCTGGCTCTCACGCGACGATATACCTGACTTTGACCAAGTACGGTTTTTAATTACTTTGTATAATATCTACATTTTACATTTTATTGCATCTTTATAATGCAGCTTAGAGATTTAAAAAGTTTCCTTAAATTATTTGTCCAATATTTCAAGTCCGTTTTAAAATTTATATTTTTGCGTTGAGAGTGTTGGGGAAAATATCACCGTCACTGACGTCTGCAAAACGCTTGTAACAATCAGGCCAATACGCAGGGGGGTGCGAGGGGTGCATACGCACACCCCATCCCCCCTCACCCCCCCCCCCCCCCATAGTTTACCGAGGTCCGTCCGTGGATGTGTAAAAAAATATATTTGACATATTTTGAGGCAAAGAAACGTTTCAAATTTACTTCCCAAAATGCAGGAAAATGCATCTCCTGCATTCTGGATTTAAAAACATTTCGAAGGGGCATGCCCCCGGACCCCCCTAGCAACTCCGGCCCTTTGGGCAGTTGATTACGCACCCCATCATATAAATTTCTGCGTACGGGCCTGACAATATAGGCTACGTCTCAGTGGTTGGGACGCTAATTTATGGAAATAAAACATAATTTCTAACAATTATTATAAATATTCATATTTTATATTTCATTTATTATTATTTTTATTTTATTTTTTTGGGGGAGGGGGGTTCTCGTTGACCATAACAATATCTTTAGGGGTTTGTATGTAGTACGTGCTTTCGATGGATTCTTTTGGGGGTATATTGAGAACAATTAAATTATTCTGTCATCAAGTGCTTATATGGTTTCGAGAGCTATTCGGACATTTGGTGGGAGCGACACGTGTGGGTGTGTGTAATTTATGGCATGCTTCCATCAGAGAATTGTTCAAGCACACATGTCGTGGGCAACACCTCTGACTTCGCTAGAGATTTCTGTCCATGACAGGGAGGAGCGACACTGGCGTAGCCATGATTTTATAAGGGGGGGGGGGGGGGGCACACTACGTACATATATGTATTTATGATTTTATAAAATTTAATACAGTAAAAAGATTGGATTTGGGGGCGTGCCCCCCCCCCCCCCCCCCCCCCCCCCAACCCCACTCTACCCTATTGCGGAGCGATCATAACTGTCCAAATGTCTGTCTAGCTTTCGAACGGCGAAGTACACTGGCTAGTAATCACACGATCCGCTTTGCACTATCGTTTGCAAACTATTTTCACTGGTTCCCGAAGTGAAAGTGGTTGTTCGGTCCAATGTATAGTTCGCGTGTAATGTAAACCGGTGTTGGCTGATGTTGCCCATGGTGACACTTTATAAATACTGTCATGGTGACACTTTATAAATACTGCAGTTCGATTTACCGATACGGAAAGCTCCGATTTCCAGTTGTCATAACAACGTCAGGTGCTGCTCGTGTAACTATAGAAATCGCAATTTATCTGTTTCTAAAAATACACACTGAACTGCTATTAGACCTGAAGTATGATTTCCTCGTAAACCAACCCTGGCAATTAACCACGGCAGTCGGCAATGCCATGCATTTATTTTGTCAACGAACTTTCAATTTATTGTGTCACTTCTCTTGGTTAATTGGTGGGTTGTTGTTGTTTTTTTGGTTGTTTTTTGTTGTTGTTGTTTTTTGAAGGGGGGGGGGGGGGGGGGTTGTTGTTTTTTAAAATAATTTGTGTGTGTGCGTGCGCGCGCGCGTGTGTATGTTGAGGTTTTGTGTCTTATAGCAACTGTGTGATACATGTTTCAGTAGTTGTATAATTTTACATCGTAAAATTAATTCAGTAATAAGACTCAAAATAGGGCCTAAAATGTTCACAACGCACTGATAATTTTAATACACGCAAAACCTGAATACGTAAATTTATCTTTGCGTTTCTTTTGTCGTTCAGTATATACAATGAATTCAAATTCTTTTTTAATAATACAGGTATTGAAATTAATATCTTAAAAATGGTTGTTTTGTTTAATGACATCACTAGAGCAGACTGATTGATTAATTAATCATCGGCTATTGGATGTCAAACATTTGGTAATTCTGACTCGTAGTCATCAGAGGAAATCCGCAAGTTTTTTTCCATTATCACAGACAGGAAAGTACATGCCACGGCCTTTGATAAGATATCGTTCTAGCCAGTGCACCACGACTTGTATATCAAAGGCCGTGGTATGTGCTGTCCTGTCTGTAGGATGGTGCATATAAAGGATCCCTTGCTACTAATGGAAAAATTAGCGTGGCTCCTCTCTAAGACTATATGTAAAAAATTACCAAATGTTTAACATCCAATAGCTGATGATTAATAAATCAATGTGCTCTAGTGGTGTCGTTAAACACAATTTCTATTTGTCTAGCTGGTAATTATTATTGGACCCTGGTTCTGTTTATGGGCACCTCCCTAGTGCAAAGCGCACATTTCATTTAGTATTTAAGTATTAAATCATAGATCGATCGCGTATTAGGCGAGTGCTGTACCACTGAGCTACGTCTTCTCTCCCCCCCCCCCCCCCCCCCCCCCCCCCCTCCCCTCGATGTCAAAGTAACAGTGACGTCTTCAAGAGGCGAAGCGAATCCGAACCATCATCTTCTGTCATATCACATTCATCTAACTTTAGGTGCAAAAACCTGTCTAGCGAGCTTCCGCGATCGTTCACTTTTCTGAACATGCCTCCGGTTTCCGCACAAAGGAAAGTAGATAAGAATTAAAACCGGTTTACGTAGTTATTAGTAATTTGTGAAGTCAACATTGCTGGTTCTAATAAACCAAATCAATTCCTATTGCTGATAATGTTAACGTTTACTACTACTACTAATAATAATAATAACTTTATTTAATGAGGGTGACAGGTTTAGCACAAGCTAATCTTCCACTTGGCCCTCAAGAATACATTGAAATACTGGAAAAGAAAATACATATATACTAAGTACTATACTATTATAATAATGCATACATACATATTGACTAGAGAAACCTTACATTTAACAGACATCTGTTAGTTGTGTAATATTGACACTAAAGTCTCAAAACATAATTATTATATAGAATAAAAATTAATCAGCCAAATAAACATCCATGAGATATTGTTTCAGGCTGGATTTAAAGTTCGCAACTGACTTCTGGTGTCTAATATCAAGGGGTATTGTATTCCATATCTGAACACCTGAGTAACTGAAAGATTTTTTATATAGTTCAGTATGAGGCCTTGGTAAATGAAGTTTGTTTTTGTTAGAGGATCTTAGGTTATAATTACAGGTTTCAGATATTGGGGTAAGGAGAGATGTAATGTATTCTGGGGAGAAGCCATTTAGTGCTTTATATACCATTATGCCGATGTGGTATTTTATTCTGTCAGGAAAAGGTAAAATATTTAGTTCCCTGAACATGTCTTTAGATGGAGTTATTAATGGTTTGTTTAAAATTATTCTCATTGCACGTTTTTGCTTTTTTTTGCATAAAACTGATAAAAGCAGCGTATCAACACCCCCAGGAAGTACAGCAATAAAAAGTGTGGCACTTCACATCTAATCTACCTGCAAGAAAGGAGGGGGGGGGGGGGGGGGGGGTCACATACCATTTAAGTGATTTAATTTATGTTTTTAATAGCAACCGTCATTTTTGCTGAAAATTACAGTTCCATTTTTGGGGGTACCCTTCATTAGTTTCAACCTCTGGTATATACTGCATAACAACTGTATAACAGATAAAAGTGTATTTATTTATTGTCAGTGGATAATAGTATTTGCACAAATAATCAATGTCACATATTACTTCCAATCACACAGCTGTTTTTATTCCGTAAATATTTGACGGTGCAACGGAACTCTCTTCTTTGGTGTTATGCAACCTGCTGGTGATATCAAGTAACCGGATATTAGGCCCATTCTCGAGGAATCGCAATTTCGCGTAAAAACAATACTCTTTATTTCTGATCATCCCAGTAGGCCTTCCAGATGTTGATCAACTTTATAATTGAAATAAATAAATAATGAAATAAATAAATAATGAAATGACATAATATAAAAAGTTAAATAAACAATAAATGAAATGAAAATGATATAAAATAAAATAAAAATTAAGTTCATGGATATTGTCAAACAAATATTCCCTTTACAATTCTCTCTCTCTCTCTCTCTCTCTCTCTCTCTCTCTCTCTCTCTCTCTCTCTCTCTCTCTCTCTCTCTCTCCGTAACACTCTCTCTCCCCCTCTCTCTCTCTCCCCCCCCCCCCCCCCCCCCCCCCCCCCCCCCCCCCCCCCCTCTCTCTCTCTCTCTCTCCGTAACACTGTGTGCACTCGTGAAACGAACCCTGATACTGAATGACCACTCCCATTAGATGGGTATACCATTACACCGTATTGCATGGTTGCGCTCATGTTAACCTGTTGTGCACTCGGATTTCATTTTAGCCGGCGGGGATTAAACGTAAATTTATCGATTGACAGAAACCCGTTTTAAGCGAGGTCAGTACGATTCGATCGAATGACCACTTAGACTGTTATGACAATGACGTACATGTATATGAAAAGAAAAAGAAAGAAATGTTTTGTTTAACGACACAACTAGAGCACATTGATTAATTAATCATCGGCTATTGGATGTCAAACATTTGGTCATTCTGACATAGTCTTAGAGAATAAACCCGCTACATTTTTCCTAATTTTTTATTTCAACTTATTTTTGTGCTTATATCCAATTAAGGATCAAGCACCGTCCTGGGCACACATCTCAGCAGCTATCTGGGCTGTCTGTCCAGGACAGTGGGTTAGTTGTTAGTGAGAGAGAAGAGTGTGTAGTGGTCTTACACACCTACCCATTGAGTCGTTAAAACTCGCTCTGGGTGGGAGCCGGTACCGGGCTGCGAGCCCTGTACCTGCCAGCCGTATGTCCGATGGCTTAACCACGACACCACTGATGCAGCAAGGGATCTTTTAGATGCAGTTTTCCACATACCGCGGCCTTTGTTAAAGGAACCATATCTTGAGTCTGCTGTCATTGAAATACGGAACAACTTAAAGGGTCAGACCCTAGTTTCAACCCGTAAAATTGGACACTAAGTTTGGTCAAGTCACAAACCTGTAACACATATGGATAAAGTTACAAGAGAGTGAAACAAGAATCCGTGACGTTGAAACGGTGAAATACCCTCTAAAAGTCAAACTAAAACTCCGACACCATAACTGTTATTTCTCAGACGCACGTGCGGGTTTTTTTTTAAAATATCAAACATTCATTTTGTGGTATTAGAAACACAAGGATGACCAGAAACACTTCGGTTGTACGGAAATTGATAATCTAAACAATAAAATATAAGTAATGTTTGATTTCAGTGATCATAAACGGCTCTAGTAATGAAAAATATGCCTTAGTGTTTAAAAACTAGGGTATGTCGCTTTAATCGTAGCCAGCAGGATGTAACATCTCGCTACGATCTAGACTATCCCTATTAAAATATGTTTACGACTAAAATTGCAAGTTACGGCTTAAAGCTATTTTCCTGTATCTGTATAAACAAGGTGTTTGTTGTCGTTATGTGTGTACTAGCTCAAACCGGACTCTTTATCTTTTAATAATTTCGTATGCACAAAAAAAAACCCACACATTTCACTGGCGTAGGAAGTGGTGGGTGGGGCATGGGGGGGGGGGGCATGTGCCCCCCACTTTTCAGATATTTTGCTTTATATTTGCTTTATAATAGTGTAAAAGTGGGTAAATATAAAAGTGTACACACCCCCCCCCCCCCCCCCCCCCCCGCACACACACACACTTTTTGGCACTTTCCTACGCCACTGCATTTGTATTATGAAGTAAACTAGTTAAAGAGACAGACATGCGCACTAAGTTTAGTTAATCTACAGACCTGTAACACATTTGGACAAAGTTACAACTCCGTGAAACATGAGTCTGTGACTTTGAAATGGTGAAATACCCTCTAAAAATAGACTAAAACTCGACCCCATAACTGTTATTTCTCAGACGCACGTGCGTTTTTAAAAATATGAGAAATGCATTTTGTGATATTAAAAACACCAGGTTGACCATAAACACTTCAAATGTTTAAAAACTAGGGTGTGTCCCTTTAAACAATGACAGT
The DNA here is from genome assembly GCF_016097555.1 of Gigantopelta aegis. Classification (NCBI taxonomy): domain Eukaryota; kingdom Metazoa; phylum Mollusca; class Gastropoda; order Neomphalida; family Peltospiridae; genus Gigantopelta; species Gigantopelta aegis. The sequence continues at coordinate 7,620,316 of NC_054711.1, forward strand.
AGCAAACATTGGCACAAAATCGCAAACATATTGGATACAGAAACAGGGTTTCATGGTTCTTACACGTTCTGAAAATCCTGGAATGTCCTTGAATTTTCACAAAACATCGTAAGCCTAGTTTTGCACGTAAACGTAAATCTACGACTAAATCACAATTCTTATTACTATTATAGTACAACAAATAGAGTTAGAAATACACATATTTCATTTTCTTTTGTCTTTAAAATGCTCCATCTTCCGTAATGATGCAATTTTCGGCGTGAAATAGACGCGAAACACATGTAAACGCACGACCGGTATAACTGTTAGTAGCAGACGTAAACTTACGATTCTTAGTGAAATAGGCCCCAGGCCTGGAATGTCTTAGAAAAAGCATAACATTTTATTTCTTGAAAATGTCCTGGAAATTTAAGCCAAAATTTTTTGGTTTATTTTTTTCGCATCTTTACTTTTGTTGTCCTCATAACCTGTCTAAATTCATACAACAATTTGTTGTAAAAACGTTAATTGATTGAACATTTTATGTCCCGGAAATGTTTTGAAATGTTCTAAAAATAAGTCCTTGAATTTTATGTTTTTTCAAGCGTAATAACGCTGGACTTCTGTCAAAGGACCGTACGGAGGGTAAAATCTTGGAAATTAACATACATATACTTGAGGGGGGCCTAGTTAGTTTGTTTTGTTTAATCATTTTGATTAATTAACCATCCGATCGGCTATTGGATGTCAATCATTTTGTATATCTGACACGTAGTCATCAGAGGAAACCCGCTACATTTTTTCATTAGTAGCAAGGGATCTTTTATATGCACTTTCCTACAGACAGGATAGCACATGCCACGGCTTTTGACATACCAGTCGTGGCAGATGATAATAAGATAACTGCTAGTACTATTTAAAATTTTCGGAACAAACATGAAAAGGGGTTTTCAATTTGAAGACCATAACCATCTGCTAGCGGTATTTATGATCTGTTTACCAGTCTCGGTGGCGTCGTGGTTAAGCCATCGGACATAAGATGGTAGGCACAGGGTTCGCAGCCCGGTACCGGCTCTCACGCAGAGTGAGTTTTAACGATTGAATGTGTAGGTGTAAGACCACTACACCGTCTTTTCTCTCACTAACCACTAACAACTAACCAACTGTCCTGGACAGACAGCCCAAAATATTAGCAGCTGAGGTGTGTGCCCAGTACAGCGTGCTTGAACCTTAATTGGATATAAGCTCGAAAATAAAGTTGAACTGAACTGAACTATGATCTGTTTTATTTTTATTGCATATCTTCAAATTATTTTCTGGCAGAAAGCCACTGGTAATGTGTTTAATATATACGTTTAGTCTGTAACTTGTCGGAAACACCTAACAATGGCTGCAAATGAAGTTTATTTGGTTTAACGGGATAGTCGGGTGAAAGCGTTTTTCAGGCTTCTATGCATTTTCGACGATATTCCATGCAGATTATTGCTTAAAGGCATATTGTCACAGACCACTGACCTATTGCATGGCCTAACAAAGTATTACTTAAAATACATATATATTTGATTTGTCCCTACATGTACTTTATTCAACCATCTACCTAACCACCATATTCCATTTATTAATGACATTTTGTAAAAATATTTGAATTATGGCAATGGTCCATAATTCAAAACCTAACATTGCTGAGAGAGTTGACATGGATTTCACTCCATCATGATGTAGTTAAAGTAATGCAATAGCTGGATTTGGTCTGTAAAAAAATAATGTAATTTTGATTTATTATTCATTAAAAGAGAAATAAGGTCCTTAAATCTGTGACAGTATATCTTTAATATGAACACCATTAATGCCCATTGTCTGATTAATCATCCGTAATCGTACGTCAAATGTTCTTTAGCTGACATGTAGTCTTTAAAGGACACTCGCTGCATTATTCCATGAGCAGCAGGCAATCTTTAACATACCCTTTCCCCATTGATATATCATTAGTCAGGCTCCATTTCCCAAAATTGTGACATGTGTGACTTTGTTTAATGAATAATGACACATTAGGTCTCACTACACAGATGTCATATGCCACTGATATTCATGTTAATTTTCCCAACTTCAAATGGACATTGCCAAAAGAACGGAAAGAAATGTTTTATTTAACAACGCACTCAACATATTTTATTTACGGTTATATGGCGTCAGACATATGGTTAAGGACCACACAGATTTTGAGAGGAAACCCGCTGTCGCCACTACATGGGCTACTCTTCCGATTAGCAGCAAGGGATCTTTTATTTGCGCTTCCCACAGGCAGGATAGCACAAACCATGGCCTTTGATGAACCAGTTATGGATCACTGGTCAGTGCAAGTGGTTTACACCTACCCATTGAGCCTTGCGGAGCACTCACTCAGGGGTTGGAGTCGGTATCTGGATTAAAACTCCCATGCCTCAACTGGGATCCGAACCCAGTACCTACCAGCCTGTAGACCGATGGCCTACCACGACGCCACCGAGGCCGGTCCAAAAGAACGGATTCTCGTTGGAACTAACAATATAAACCATTGCGAACATACATTATATAAGAATTTATTTTCACTCCAAAATTGTTATATGACCGCATCTTGCAGTAGTACCGGTCCGAACAGGTGGTTTATTAACCGATTCACTCCGGCTGTCGCTTGCGCTATACACCCATGTCCCAAAACGTCAATGCATAATATTACAAAACAACACAGGCAAAATATAGCCAGAAAGCTTTCCAGTAAACATGCATATTGTTTTAATTCTTCCCCTATTCCTAGAAGTGAATATGTGAACCACAACATGTGTCACAAATAGGAACTCTCACCCGGAAGTCAACTGTGTAGTGAGACCGTAGCATATTTATAAAGTTTGTTCTTGTTTAATGACATCACTAGAGCACATTGATTATTCGTCATCGCCTGTCAAACATTTGGTAACGCTGACAAATATAGAATATCAGGTTACTACGTTTTGATATCGTGGTTATTTGGCACGGTTTAAATAACGAGCTTCAGCGAGCCTTTTACACCGTTATCGAACCGAGCCTCATAAGCACGATATAAAACGTAGTAACCCGTATTAGACCAAACTCTGTGGTTATCGACGGCAGTGTGTAACCCACCCACCCACCAAAAATAATAATCCCGATGCATATATGATAAAGCAACGAATAAATGTTTTTATTAAAAAAAAAAATTTAAAAGTGCGAAACGACCCTACATGGGGGCGAACCGACAGTACAAATGGATCCGGGTCGAAACGACGCGGGCGATCTAATAACAGGGGCGAAACGACCTGTTACCAGTCACACAAGATACCGTGCTACGTCTATGCATATATCTTAATAAATAGATGTATTATTGTATATATCATAGAAAAATCTTATTTTTTAAAGAAACGAAATGACCAGACATGTTGTTTTATTTTATGAAACAAATATATATATATATATATATATTTTTTTTTTTTTTTAAGTGCGTAACTCTTGATCATACCCTACCCCATGACCTAGTTTTGTAACTACCCTCCAAACTTACCTGTATGATTTATTACTCAGTTTACTGAATACTGTTCGTAATTGTTTTGGTGTCCAACTCAAGAGTATTGCCAGTCACCCAAAATAAAGACAAAGGAAACGTCTTTATATGTTATTGCTATCAAAGCACTGGCTCGCGACTGTTTCACAAGTGGAAAAATGCTCATTCAGTTTCACGTGCCCCGGACTTGGTCACTGGCATCCAGAGATCGAGCCCGGGGGGACATGCTCGAAACCCTAGTGGTATGGGAGCATGATAAAGTTTTGAACAACAATCAGTTTCACGCCGGTTTTGAGAAACTTGTATTTCTGTGCAAGAGGCGGAGGGATGTATCATGTTGGCGTTTATATTATATCAGCAGATATAGCAGATATGAATTATACTTTCGCCATTTAATATGTTTTTAAATATAATCTGTAAACGTAGAAAGGTTAAACTAATAATGATTGCATATAAGTGAGAAATAATGTCTTCCTCACCAACGTACCCACTTCGTGGAAATGAACTCAACCAAGTGACCTAGATTTACAACGTAACCGGTACGACAAAACACGACTAATAAAATTTAAAACTTGTTGTCGCTAGTAATCAAACATTTAGTATCAACAATGCAACATGACTTAAAGAGTATTTAATTTTATTTAATCGCGTTTTCTAACTTTACGACAAGCAGCTGGCAGTAGGCCTCAGACCACAATTAATTTCGCTATATGTTTCTATATAGCCTTAGTGGCTATAACATTTTTATTAATATCAGCAGGCCCGTGAAGTTTTGTATGTACCTTTGCCTGCATGGGGGACACATACCCTGAAAAGGACAACCCCTGTTGTCCAGCTCTTTCTCCCAGCATATTGGTTTAAACAGACACACCCTCTAAACCAGGCCGGAGTTCACCCATTTTACACAAAAAGCACTACTTTTGCATGGGCCGGAATTACCACAAACAAGTCTTCAATGTCAGCAAGTTACACATGTTTACAAACTACATGCTATCCCCTGTCACTTCAGTCAAACAGTTGCCACTTCATAGCTGTCTGCCATGAAATAATCACAGTCAAACAGCAGACTACTTGCGCGGTGAAACTTCCGGATTTTACCAAATGGGAAGATAACTGTAATCTGAGGCCAGTACACTACTGAATAGTAGACTGGCTCACAGACATGCAAATAGCGCTTATTTACACCACGAGGCGGATCAACAGAACAAAACTGGTGGAAGATATGTTTGGTACTAAAAATCAGATGGGGGAAAAAATGTTTCGCAATTTTTTTTAATTTTTTTTTCGCAATTGGCGATTTTAGTGAACGACAGCGCGAGCCCTGAACCCGATTTAAAAAAAAAAAATTGTTTTATCATGCAACCACTTTCAAGTTATATTTTTGTAATATGTTTTAGTCAAAAGCGGTATATAAACTATTAGTTCAATCGTGTAGAAACTACTACCGGAAGTCTGACAATAGCAGGTGCCTGAAAGCTTCTTGGGAATGGCATAGTTAGCCTAAAAGTTTTGTGGTTCCAAATTTTAAATAAAATACTTTGATTATATTTCAAAGTCTGTTGTGTCACAAGATTACAATTTTTGTACCCTTTTCTGTGAATATAAACTCAAGTTTATGTGTGACCTGAAGAAGATCTACATCACTGGCTGCGTGTGAATGTGACGTCAGACGCTGTTCAATTGTAAACATTCTTTGCAGGAAGCTACTTGCTTTTTTCTTTCAAACTATTTAATTCAAAACGGTAGGTTAGTTCCGAATGGGAGCGAATAATGGAGAATTGAAAAATAAGAGGTAATTTGATGTTACAGGAAGTGTAAATGTTATATTTACTTACGCAGTTCAACAATTATTGCTGCAAATGGATTCTTGAAAAATTGGAAAACGATTTACCTGAAAATTGAGCAAACATCCGTCATGCGCACAACTCATTTCCTAGTGACATAACTCTTCGAATTACCAGGTCAATAGGAAGCATAGTTGCATGATAAATAGTGTTTGAGGAAACCTACGAAACGTTTTCATTACAGCAAGTGTGTGTGTGTGTGTGTGTGTGTGGGGGGGGGTCTGTTATAAAGGTGTTTTCCTAAAAAGACAGGACATACCAGTCGTGGAGCATGGTTGAGATGGGGGAGGGGACAATCAAAAAATGGAGAGGAAACCCACTATTGCCATTCAGCTTAAACCACAAAAATAGCAAGGAATCTTTTATATGCACTCCCCCCCCCCCCCCCCCCACCACCTTTTGTATTTGCCTGTCACCCTATAACACGTGTGTAACACAAGTTTTGGTGGCTCTCTCCCCATTATAAATTCCTGGTTATGCCAATGATGGTACATACCACAGCCTTTGATGTAACCTACCAGCCATGCAGCACGAGATGGGGTGGGGGGTGGGGGCGAGTCCATCAAAGATGATTATCATGTAACCCATCACGCCTGAACTGAGCTACCCCCACCCAACACCCCACACACAGTGGGGAACGCACATAAGAATGCTTAAAAGTTAAAGCTACAGCCCTCTGCAGGGTTTCTACCAGAGGGTAAAATGGGCATACCCAAAACAATTTGCTACTGCAAGATGCGGTCATATAACAATTTTGGAGTGAAAATAAATTCTTATATAATGTATGTTTGCAATGGTTTATATTGTTAGTTCCAACGAGAATCCGTTCTTTTGGACCGGCCTCGGTGGCATCGTGGTTAGGCCATCGGTCTACAGGCTGGTAGGTACTGGGTTCGGATCCCAGTCGAGGCATGGGATTTTTAATCCAGATACCGACTCCAAACCCTGAGTGAGTGCTCCGCAAGGCTCAATGGGTAGGTGTAAACCACTTGCACCGACCAGTGATCCATAACTGGTTCAACAAAGGCCATGGTTTGTGCTATCCTGCCTGTGGGAAGCGCAAATAAAAGATTCCTTGCTGCCTGTCGTAAAAGAGTAGCCTATGTGGCGACAGCTGGTTTCCTCTAAAAAAAAACAGTGTCAGAATGACCATATGTTTGACGTCCAATAGCCGATGATAAGATAAAACATCAATGTGCTCTAGTGGCGTCGTTAAATAAAACAAACTTTACTTTACTTTTTTTTAACAAAATTAATTACTTTTATCATTAATGTATGATTTTCTTAACCCAAACCCTAAACGTAACCCATTTTCTTTTTAGGGGAGGCCCCCAATGCCCCCTATTGACTGTGGTTGCATTCAGTTCCATAGCACCATAGCCCATATCCAGAAATTTCTTTCTGGCAGAAACACTGCTCTGGGTGGTCTAATCAGGGCATCAAGATTATGGTAGCCCCACTCCCATGGCTAGTGATATTCAGTGTTGGGCTAGTAAATAACTACTATTTGCATGCTAGGTAAAACAAAATTGTCAAATGCTGCAGGTAAGTCTATTTCGTAAATATGAATAATCCTGCTCCTCTCACCCACCCCCAAATCTACGGGTTTTTAAACTTTATCATCTCCTTTAGGTGAAAAATCATTGCTATTACTGTATTAGTAAAATGGTATCTATTTAAAGTAGGGCTAGTGAATTTTTTTTAAATCTGTGTGGTCCTTTACAATTTGTCTAACGCCATATAACCGTAAATAAAATGTGTTGAGTGTGTCATTAAATAAAATATTTCTTTCTTTTTCTTGGTCCCATGGTAGAGTTGATTTTTATAACAATTCTAGAAGTCTTGTCTAGTGGTTAAGCTGTTGGTCTTAAAGCTAAAAGGTGTACCTGTGTGTGTGTGTGTGTGTGTGTATATATGTGTGTTTGCGTGTGATTGTTTTTTACTGTATTGAAGTATGCAGGGCTCGAACTTAATAACAGAACTGACAGCAATTGTCAGAGCTGCAATATGAAGTGCCGTAAGTCAGGGACTTATTAAATGTTTGTTATGCTCATATAATTCAAACTGATTGTGTAACCCGATGTTGATCAGTTGGTGCAAACCGATATTTAATATCATATTATTATTGATGGAAATATTCCAACCGATTCCCATTGTTATTAATGGGGAAAAGTTAGTTTGTTTTATTTAATGACACCACTAGAGCACATTGATTTATTAATCATTGGCTACTGAATGAATGAATGTTTAATGACACCCCAGCACGACTGGCTATTGAAAGTTAAACATTTAGTAAGTTTGACATATAGTCTTAGAGAGGAAACCTGTTACATTTTTCCATTTGTAGCAAGGGATCTTTTATATGCACCATCCCACAGACAGGATAGTACATACCACGACCTTTGGTATACCAGTCGTGGTGCACAGACTGGAATGAGAAATAACCCAATGGGGCCACTGATGGGGATCGGTCCTAGACTGACTGTGCATCAGACGAGCGCTTTACCACTGGGCTACGTCCCACCCATAATGTGAAAAGGGTGGAACTAGACTAGTGTTGGGAATTGATTGGAATATTTTCATCGATCATTGGTTATAATCGGCTTCCGCCAACCCATCAACTTTCAATTTATACACACACACACACACACACCCACACATACAGAGAGAGAGAGAGAGAGAGAGAGATGGAGGGAGAGACAGACAGACACACACACAGAGGGAGGGAGAGACGGACACACACAGAATGACGATGAACAAGATCGGTAGATCAATATAGTTTACTCTGTATAATATATGTATAATTCTACAAAAACACATTTTCCAAAAGGTAACATGTAAGACACTTAAAATGTTTAGTAATATCATCGTAAAATATCAACTTATTGTAAGTTGCATATTCACGAAGTCATACATAACCGACCTATGAATTGTACACATATATAACAGATGTACAAAAAGGCGATGATTAAAAGATATATAAAGATATATATTTATATAATGACACCACTTTAAAAATTTAAAAGACAATTGATGACAGATCTATGTCCGGATACCATGTACAAAAAAGGCCATGTGTTAAAAATATAATAAAAATATATATATTAAAATAATATTACCCAGATTAAAACAAGAATAATATTAACCAGTTATAAAAGAATAAGAGTAAACATACACGCAATTATTCGCGCGAGTACGTATACGAATTGTTCGAAATATATCTGAAAGAAAAAAAAATATATGAGTCAAAAATCTTGTTGAGCTTACAAAAAAGTTTTTGATACGACCCCCATGAAAACCAACACGCGGCTAAGGAGGTCAAGGCTATCGTTTTAAATGGCTTGGCTTGGCGTCCCGGATCACTGGACAGGAAATTGTAATGGCTCTCCGGTGATTCACTTCTGCGTCGCTTCGTTCGTAATCCAAAATGTTCCTTATACCACGCCCGATATTAGGCGAAAGTGCATGTCAGAATAAAGAACTAACACGAAACATTGTAACCCGCCACATGTCAACAGTGTCACGCTTGAAAAGGTGTGTCAAAGGGGTGCATTCTTGGTAAACCGTAAACATCACCATGTAGCTGAATTTGTCGTTAACCGTTCGCCATTATTAAAAAAATAATAAAAAATTAAAAGCCTACATCATTTTAGCGACTATAAAACTCCCCATGCGTGTATGTACTAAAGATATACATACAAAATAATAATTAAAATCTGGAGATTCGGCCATGAAAATGTTTTTAGAATGAATACAATGGAAAATCATGGAGAATAGTTTTGCGTTCATTCCCGGACCATACCCACGGCTCCGGGGGCGCCCTGTACTTCCTGGGCTTCTTGGACTAAAGCACATATTCCACAACAACAGATCATCAATAAATCTTTAATAGTGGATCCCATAATTCCGCGCTGCTCCCTGATCTTTCCGCGGATTTTCAGCCATACGAAAATATTTACAATAGGCACGAGGAATGCCACTCCACAGGGTAGGCAGCCCTCTCCAACCGCCTCGGCGTTTTTTCCAAACGTGTAGCAAGGGACGAAATAAGCCACTATGCAGATCCCAATGTTGTCGAAACATCCGAATAAACCGTGTTGCCAGTCAGCCGACATCTTGTTGTGTGGTTGTTCGTGTTTTTTTGGCAGAGATAAAACTTTGACGATCGAAAACAAAAGCTGACAACTTTCCAACGCTACCGCTTGCCGACTGTCGAGGAATTTTAAAGTAGAGGGGCGGGGTTTTACGGAGTTTACCGAGTGTGGCCGAAGAGAGAATAATAGAATGGCAAAATGGGTATCTCTTTATTAACACATGCGTAGGGGTGGGAGGGAGGGGTGGGGGGATGAATGTGTTCCTCACTTTGTAGCAGCAGAGACGGGTTTTTAAAAAAAAAATATATTTATACATGTATGTATTAAATATGTGTGTGCCCCCCCCCCCCAACACACACTTTTTGGCACCTTCCCCTCTCTCTCTCTCTCTCTCTCTCTCTCTCTCTCTCTCTCTCTCTCTCTCTCTCTCTCTCTCTCTCTCTCTCTCTCTCTCAGAGTTTCTGCCAGAGGGTAAAACGGGTATGGCGCCATACCCAAACATATTGGCAGATTTTTTTTTTTAAGGTAACCTTTTGACAAAATTAATTTCTCTTATCATTACTGTATTATTTTCGGGGGTGGGGGAGGGGGTGCGGCGGCAGTGATCGGGATCCGAGATGTCGGGGGGTGGTGGGCGGGGTGGGGGTCCGGAGATATGGTCTCCCGGAAAAATTGTAATATTGAATGCTTTTAAATGTGATTTCTTGGCATCTGAATCCATCTTTAAACAATAATTTTAACTATTTTAATTATTATTTTGCATAGTATTATATCCCAAGAATGTTTTTAGTATTATTTAGATTGCTTTAGATGTGATTTCTAGTTTGACACCCAATAGCCGATGTATTTTTCGTGCTGGGGTGTCGTTAAACATTCATTCATTCATTCATTTAGATGTGATTTCTCGTTTGGAGTTTTATAACGCAAGAATTATTATTTAGAAAGGTTAAATTACTCTTAGATCTGAATAACTAAATCGTGAATTTTAGCGTTGACCAGAGACGGATCTAGGGGGTGGGGCAGGGGCCCGGGCTCCCCTAAATTTTGCACCAGTTATAATTTTATTATCCATTAATGTTCTTTTTTTTTTACGATCCCCTTTTCAAACCTCCCCCAAAGTTCCCTTGACATTCCGCCTCATGTTATTGCCCCCCCCCCCCCCAAATGGATTTTCTGGATCCGCCTCTGTTGACCGTCGTCACTGAACACACAGTAGCACTGGAACTGTTACTGCTGTTTCGCTGCAAGCGTTTTGTTTCTGTGACTTTTTTGTGTTTAAAAGGGAAACGTCGTCTGGAGGGAGATAGCAGGTGCGAGTGCAGGTGAGGCGATTCAGAGGTCAAACTCCCCCCACCCACCCCACCTGCTTTCTCGTCAGTGGGCCCATTGGGCTATTTCTCGCTCCAGCCAGTGTACCACGACTGGTACATCAAAGACAGTGGTATGTGCTATCCTGTCTATGGGATGGTGCATATAAAAGATCCCGTGCTGCTAATCGAAAAACGTAGCCCATGTAAGTGGCGACAGCGGGTTTCCTCCTTCAATATCTGTGTGGTCCTTAACCATATGTCCGACGCCATATATAACCGTAAATAAAATGTCCTGAGTACGTCGTTAAATAAACCATTTCCTCCTTCTTCTTCTCCCTTGCTCAATCACATTTTCTGTTTTCTTTTCAATACATACTCGACCCTCCACCTCCCAATAAACTTCTCTCACCAGTCTAGAACCCCCCACCCCCCGTGCGCACCCTGCTAGAATTTCTGCACAAGCATAGCGGTTCTGTATTTTGGGTTTGGAGTCGGTAACTGGATAAAAAATCCCATGCCTCGACTGGGATCCGAACCCATTACCTACCAGCCTGTAGACCGATGGCCTAACCACGACGTGGTTATATTGACGTCGGACATTATGGTTAGAACCCACAAATCCCATTGCCACCATACCTTATTTCGGAAAAAAACAACCCACAAACATTCAGGGGTCGTTTATATGCACAGGGTGTGAGGGTCGATCCCCGTCGGTGGGCCCATTGGATTATTTCTCGTTTCAGCCACTGCACCACAACTGGTATAACAAAGGCCGTGGTATGTGCTATCTTGTCTGTGGGATGGTGCATATAAATGATCCCTTGGTACTAATGGGAAAATACAGCGCTCAGATTAGGAACTGGACAGTCGTAGAAATCGTGACAGCAGAACGTTGGCCAACTTTGTGCTGGTAGTTGGTAGTCTGACACTAGCATTTCTTTCTATTACTTTTTTACCCGTCCACCTCGCTATATTCTTCAGGGGCCACATAATAGGTTGGGGTGCCGGTGCCATGTGTCTCCCCTCTCCCCCCCCCCCCCCCCCCCCCCTCCACAACACACACTTGTTCCTGTTATTGGGCTTAGAATGGTGAAAATGCCGTATTTGAAATTGTCTCGCGTAGGCCTATATTTCACTCCCCCACCCCCGGCTGTCGAGTTACAGTGCCCAACCACCTTTGAAATCACACTGACGATGCCCACCTGCACCCCCCCCCCCCCCCACCCCCCACACACACACGTTTTAAAATACTCATTATAGGCCCTGATTTTCCGAAGGAAGGAAATGTTTTATTTAACGACGCACTCAACACATTTTATTTACGGTTATATGGCGTCGGACATATGGTTAAGGACCACACAGGTATTGAGAGAGGAAACCCGCTGTCGCCACTTCATGGGCTACTCTTTTCGATTAGCAGCAAGGGACCTTTATATGCACCATCCCACAGACAAGATAGTACATACCACGACCTTTGTTACACCAGTTGTGGAGCACTGGCTGGGACGAGAAATAGCCCAATGGGTCCACCGACGGGGATCGATCCTAGACCGACCGCCCATCAAGTGAATGCTTGATCTTCCGACGTCTATGTTAGTGCAATGGCTTTTGGGTTGTGAATAAAACAAGGGCAATAATTCATTTAATTCAATTCATACAACGGTTACCTCCCACTATCGCTTTTTTCTTTTTGTCTTGCTTTTTTTTTTTCTTTTTTTTTTTTCGTTCGTGTTGTTATTTGCTTATGTCATGGGTTGGGTTTTTTTTTTTTTTTTTTTTTTTTTGGGGGGGGGGGTGGTTCACGTTGAGACTTGTTACAACAAACTGTTTGTCTTCCCATTGAGGTTACGTATGGCTTGGCATAGTTTTTCAAAGGCCGATTCAGGTATACTTGTAGGGCTAGAGCAGAATTTACTCCAATTAAAATAGCAAAGAGGTGGTGCTCTAACTTTGAGCGGCACGCCCCCATTCCCCTCTCCCCCGTTTGATTAGGCTTTTTTGATGAATTTTCATCAGGCTACAGGAAATGTGCATTTTAATTTTATTTATTTATTTATATTTCGATTATTTATCCTTTTTAATTTATTGTTGTTGTTCTGATGGTGGTGTATCGATCCCAAATTATTCATTGTTTAAAACTTTCTAATACCGTCAGTAACCTACACCTAATAATGAAAATTTATCGATTGTCTGGACGAGGTGGCCGAGTGGTTAAGGCGATGGACTGCTAATCCATTGGGCTCTGCCCGCGTGGGTTCGAATCCCATCCTCGTCGAATATTTTATTTCTTCTTAACATATGCTTTAACAATAAATAATGTTTAAAATAATTTGTAGCAATAAAATATAATACAGTCTTTAATCAATTTTTCACAAAATAATTATTGTATGTTTGTATCATTAGATAATTTAGTATTTAAATATATCGATAAAGTCCTCTTAGTTAATGACTGTGCCAAGGAGAGCGTATATTAACCTAAACCAGCATATTCAAATTATCAAATAAGTTATAACATAGCCATTAAATACAAGACGAGGTGGCCGAGAGGTTAAGGCGATGGACTGCTAATCCATTGGGCTCTGCCCGCGTGGGTTCGAATCCCATCCTCGTCGAATACATTTTATTAAATTATATAAAACAAATTACAAATTAAAAAAAAAATAATAACTTGTAGCAATCAAATATAATGTTATATTTATTAATTGTTTACAAAATCATGATTTTATTTTTCGTCTAATCAGTGTTAGATAATTTAGTTACAACAGTAAAACAAAAAGAAGAAAATAATTTATAAGCATATTTCAAACAACGTCATATCATTATGTTACAGAAGTTGTCCCATCAGAGTTATGATGTCCAGGAACTCTTGAAGGAATTCAGATGTTTTTATGGTAGTCATTTGGAGGCTATATCTACTCAAGTATGATACATCACCAACAAAAATTATTTCTGATGTTATCCTTTTAGCACATGTAGCACTACTGTCCCCGCGCTTCAGGGGGCCCCGCGATGATGTGTACATTTATTATCCCCAGGTCATTTCCCCCCTCTCCCCGAGGGGTTGCAAAATATATATCCTTGGAAGGGGGCCCGCTGTTATTTGTGCTACAGGCCCCGCGGATTCTTATCCTGGGAATGGGGACCCGCTGTTATTTGTGATACAGGCCTCGCGGATTCTTATCTTGAGAAGGGGGACCCGCTGTTATTTGTGATACAGGCCCCGCGGATTCTTATCTTGAGAAGGGGGACCCGCTGTTATTTGTGTTACAGGCCTCGCGGATCCTTATCTTGAGAAGGGGGACCCGCTGTTATTTGTGATACAGGCCCCGCGGATTCTTATCTTGAGAAGGGGATCCGCTGTTATTTGTGTTACAGGCCCCGCGGATTCTTATCTTGAGAAGGGGGACCCGCTGTTATTTGTGTTACAGGCCTCGCGGATTCTTATCTTGAGAAGGGGGACCCGCTGTTATTTGTGCTACAGGTCTCGCGGATTCTTATCTTGAGAAGGGGGACCCGCGGATCCTTATCTTGGGAAGGGGGACCCGCTGTTATTTGTGTTACAGGCCTCGCGGATCCTTATCCTGGGAAGGGGGACCCGCTGTTATTTGTGTTACAGGCCTCGCGGATCCCGCTGTTATTTGTGTTACAGGCCTGCGGAAGGGGGGGGAGCCGCTGTTATTTGTGTTACAGGCCTCGCGGATCCTTATCCTGGGAAGGGGGAGCCGCTGTTATTTGTGTTACAGGCCTCGCGGATCCTTATCCTGGGAAGGGGGAGCCGCTGTTATTTGCGTTACAGGCCTCGCGGATCCTTATCCTGGGAAGGGGGAGCCGCTGTTATTTGTGCTACAGGCCTCGCGGATCCTTATCTTGGGAAGGGGGAGCCGCTGTTATTTGTGCTACAGGCCTCGCGGATCCTTATCTTGAGAAGGGGGACCCGCTGTTATTTGTGTTACAGGCCTCGCGGATCCTTATCTTGAGAAGGGGGACCCGCTGTTATTTGTGTTACAGGCCTCGCGGATCCTTATCTTGAGAAGGGGGAGCCGCTGTTATTTGTGTTACAGGCCTCGCGGATCCTTATCTTGAGAAGGGGGAGCCGCTGTTATTTGTGTTACAGGCCTCGCGGATCCTTATCTTGAGAAGGGGGAGCCGCTGTTATTTGTGCTACAGGCCTCGCGGATCCTTATCTTGGGAAGGGGGAGCCGCTGTTATTTGTGTTACAGGCCTCGCGGATCCTTATCCTGAGAAGGGGGACCCGCTGTTATTTGTGTTAAAGGCCTCGCGGATCCTTATCTTGAGAAGGGGGAGCCCTGCTGTTATTTGTGTTACAGGCCTCGCGGATCCTTATCTTGGGAAGGGGGAGCCGCTGTTATTTGTGTTACAGGCCTCGCGGATCCTTATCTTGAGAAGGGGGAGCCCGCTGTTATTTGTGTTACAGGCCTCGCGGATCCTTATCTTGAGAAGGGGGAGCCGCTGTTATTTGTGTTACAGGCCTCGCGGATCCTTATCTTGAGAAGGGGGACCCGCTGTTATTTGTGTTACAGGCCTCGCGGATCCTTATCTTGAGAAGGGGGAGCCGCTGTTATTTGTGTTACAGGCCTCGCGGATCCTTATCTTGAGAAGGGGGACCCGCTGTTATTTGTGTTACAGGCCTCGCGGATCCTTATCCTGAGAAGGGGGAGCCGCTGCTGTTATTTGTGCTACAGGCCTCGCGGATCCTTATCCTGAGAAGGGGGAGCCGCTGTTATTAGTGTTACAGGCCTCGCGGATCCTTATCCTGAGAAGGGGGAGCCGCTGTTATTTGTGTTACAGGCCTCGCGGATCCTTATCTTGAGAAGGGGGAGCCGCTGTTATTTGTGTTACAGGCCTCGCGGATCCTTATCTTGAGAAGGGGGACCCGCTGTTATTTGTGTTACAGGCCTCGCGGATCCTTATCTTGAGAAGGGGGAACCGCTGTTATTTGTGTTACAGGCCTCGCGGATCCTTATCTTGAGAAGGGGGACCCGCTGTTATTTGTGTTACAGGCCTCGCGGATCCTTATCCTGAGAAGGGGGTGCCGCTGCTGTTATTTGTGCTACAGGCCTCGCGGATCCTTATCCTGAGAAGGGGGAGCCGCTGTTATTAGTGTTACAGGCCTCGCGGATCCTTATCCTGAGAAGGGGGAGCCGCTGTTATTTGTGTTACAGGCCTCGCGGATCCTTATCTTGAGAAGGGGGACCCGCTGTTATTTGTGATACAGGCCCCGCGGATCCTTATCTTGAGAAGGGGGACCCGCTGTTATTTGTGTTACAGGCCTCGCGGATCCTTATCTTGAGAAGGGGGACCCGCTGTTATTTGTGTTACAGGCCTCGCGGATCCTTATCTTGAGAAGGGGGAGCCGCTGTTATTTGTGTTACAGGCCCCGCGGATTCTTATCTTGAGAAGGGGGACCCGCTGTTATTTGTGTTACAGGCCTCGCGGATCCTTATCCTGAGAAGGGGGAGCCGCTGCTGTTATTTGTGCTACAGGCCTCGCGGATCCTTATCCTGAGAAGGGGGAGCCGCTGTTATTTGTGTTACAGGCCTCGCGGATCCTTATCTTGAGAAGGGGGACCCGCTGTTATTTGTGTTACAGGCCTCGCGGATCCTTATCTTGAGAAGGGGATCCGCTGTTATTTGAAGGGGGATTCTTATCCGCTGTTATTTGTGTTACAGGCCTCGCGGATCCTTATCTTGAGAAGGGGGAGCCGCTGTTATTTGTGTTACAGGCCTTATCTTGCGCGGATCCTTATCTTGAGAAGGGGGACCCGCTGTTATTTGTGTTACAGGCCTCGCGGATCCTTATCTTGGGAAGGGGGACCCGCTGTTATTTGTGTTACAGGCCTCGCGGAGCCGTATCTGTTATTTGTGTTACAGGCCTCGCGGATCCTTATCCTGGGAAGGGGGAGCCGCTGTTATTTGTGTTACAGGCCTCGCGGAACCTTATCCTGGGAAGGGGGAGCCGCTGTTATTTGTGTTACAGGCCTCGCGCTGGACAGGGGGATTCTTATCTTGAGAAGGGGGCCGCTGTTATTTGTGTTACAGGCCTCGCGGATCCTTAGGGGGAGCCGCTGTTATTTGTGTTACAGGCCTCGCGGATCCTTATCTTGGGAAGGGGGAGCCGCTGTTATTTGTGTTACAGGCCTCGCGGATCCTTATCTTGGGAAGGGGGAGCCGCTGTTATTTGTGCTACAGGCCTCGCGGATCCTTATCCTGGGAAGGGGGAGCCGCTGCTGTTATTTGTGCTACAGGCCTCGCGGATCCTTATCTTGAGAAGGGGGAGCCGCTGTTATTTGTGTTACAGGCCTCGCGGATCCTTATCTTGAGAAGGGGGACCCGCTGTTATTTGTGCTACAGGCCTCGCGGATCCTTATCTTGAGAAGGGGGACCCGCTGTTATTTGTGCTACAGGCCCCGCGGATTCTTATCTTGAGAAGGGGGACCCGCTGTTATTTGTGTTACAGGCCTCGCGGATCCTTATCTTGAGAAGGGGGACCCGCTGTTATTTGTGCTACAGGCCTCGCGGATTCTTATCTTGAGAAGGGGGACCCGCTGTTATTTGTGTTACAGGCCGCGGATCCTTATCTTGGGAAGGGGGACCCGCTGTTATTTGTGTTACAGGCCTCGCGGATCCTTATCCTGGGAAGGGGGACCCGCTGTTATTTGTGTTACAGGCCTCGCGGATCCTTATCCTGAGAAGGGGGAACCGCTGTTATTTGTGTTACAGGCCTCGCGGATCCTTATCTTGAGAAGGGGGAGCCGCTGTTATTTGTGTTACAGGCCTCGCGGATCCTTATCTTGGGAAGGGGGAGCCGCTGTTATTTGTGTTACAGGCCTCGCGGAACCTTATCCTGGGAAGGGGGAGCCGCTGTTATTTGTGTTACAGGCCTCGCGGATCCTTATCCTGGGAAGGGGGAGCCGCTGTTATTTGTGTTACAGGCCTCGCGGATCCTTATCTTGGGAAGGGGGAGCCGCTGTTATTTGTGCTACAGGCCTCGCGGATCCTTATCTTGGGAAGGGGGAGCCGCTGCTGTTATTTGTGCTACAGGCCTCGCGGATCCTTATCCTGGGAAGGGGGAGCCGCTGCTGTTATTTGTGCTACAGGCCTCGCGGATCCTTATCTTGAGAAGGGGGAGCCGCTGTTATTTGTGCTACAGGCCTCGCGGATCCTTATCCTGAGAAGGGGGAGCCGCTGTTATTTGTGTTACAGGCCTCGCGGATCCTTATCTTGAGAAGGAGGACCCGCTGTTATTTGTGCTACAGGCCTCGCGGATCCTTATCTTGAGAAGGGGGAGCCGCTGTTATTTGTGTTACAGGCCTCGCGGATCCTTATCTTGAGAAGGGGGAGCCGCTGTTATTTGTGTTACAGGCCTCGCGGATCCTTATCTTGAGAAGGGGGAACCGCTGTTATTTGTGTTACAGGCCTCGCGGATCCTTATCTTGAGAAGGGGGACCCGCTGTTATTTGTGTTACAGGCCTCGCGGATCCTTATCTTGAGAAGGGGGACCCGCTGTTATTTGTGTTACAGGCCTCGCGGATCCTTATCTTGAGAAGGGGGAGCCGCTGTTATTTGTGTTACAGTCCCCGCGGTACAGGAAGGATGCATTGTTACTAAAGGATCTCGACGCACTAGATATAGAGATTCTTGGAATCAAACAACCATTCGACTCTGCATTGTACAGAGATATGGTTTTAACCGCGAGTGGCGGTTCTTGTCTTTGAGATTTGTTATTACATCCTTACTAAATACGAATATTAAACAATGAGCATAAAGACGAGGTGGCCGAGAGGTTAAGGCGATGGACTGCTAATCCATTGGGCTCTGCCCGCGTTGGTTCGAATCCCATCCTCGTCGGTTAACTTTTTGTTTTAAGATTTTGATTAAGATTGTTATTCATTTACATAATGTATCTCATATTTGAACGCTAAAAAATATATGTACTTAATGTCTTTGACTATATTTTAAAAATGAATATATTTTTATTGCATTACCATCTTTCACTTACGACTTGACTCCCGACACTAAAGAAGTCTCTGCACCAGATAGAAGTCAGCAGCTGCACCGTTGATCTCCCCCACACCCTGGGAACGATGATCCAGTCATTCGGCAAGTTGGCAGAGTTTCGGGTATCCTACACCGGGAACAAAGCCTTCATAACGCTGACATATGGGACGATGCAACAGCCGAAGATGACCGCGGGGAAGAAGAGAAGACAGAGGAAGACGAAGAGAGCGCCAGAGACGACACGGGGGGGGGGGGGGACCAAACCCGGCAGCTACTCTACCGGTGGCGGACCCTCCGCAGTCGACACCTCCAGCAAGCCGGAGTAGCCTCACCATACTGAGGTTGACCCACCTGCCAGTCCAGATCCTCCTCCCAACCATCCCCACCAGCCCCTAAAAAGGCAGGAGGGGGAGCCAAATCAGCTAAGGTCGTCAACCCCCCCCCCCTACAACCAGCCCTTTTAAGGGCTGGGGGTAAACATCAACACCCAGAGGTCGCCAATCCCAAGCAGGCAAAATCCTCCCCCGAGGGGGAGGGGGGAGGGGGGCAAGCCGGCAAAGGTAGCCAGGATCGATCCCCCACCGACCTACGATATCATGAAAGACTTCGTTGACCATTACGAAGGTAACCCCCCTGCAGCGCTGCAACATGTGACGGTGACCAGCACCACCTACAAGATGGTACCAGTCAAGCCGCTCACTGGCTCGCCTTTCAGCAACACCTACGACGGATCGAGGGGCACCTTCGACCTGGACGGTCTAAAAGGCGAATGCGGTGGACACCACCTGATCACCATCCTTCACAGCGGCTGATTCCAGCAAGCGATCGTCAGAAAAGATGCCACCAATGAGACAATCCATACGGTTCTGCACAGGGTTTTCGGCCACCATTACTTGAGCGTCCTGGCGGAATATAGAGCCACCTTTGAGAAAATCAAGAACTTAGACGTCGAACTGAAACCCTGGCAACCCTGACAATCCGAAGAAACTTCAACATTTTACCGCCACCTCTTCCGCCTTAACTCGGTCCACCAACAATTGGTCTTCTGCGCTCCTTCAGTGTACAAGTCGTAAGCGAGAATCCCGCCTTCCCCTCCCCCTTTCCTGTCTTGGACGCAAGAGCTTTCTTTGCAAGAACTTGCGCCCACGACAGGTGTGCACTACAACATCTTGTTCTGAATGTGCACGTTAAACTCTCTGATCTGACCTGACCTATTGCAATACTTTGTTGTTACATCCTTACTAAATACAGAATATTAAATAACGTGCTTCAAGACGAGGTGGCCGAGAGGTTAAGGCGATGGACTGCTAATCCATTGGGCTCTGCCCGCGTGGTTTCGAATCCCATCCTCGTCGAATTATATTTTATTTCTTCTTAAAATATACTTTGACAACAAAAGTTAAAGTTTGTTTTGTTTAATGACACCACTAGAACACATCGATTTATTAATCATTGACTATTGGAAGTTAAACATTTAGTAATTTTTTGACATATAGTCACTAAGTCTTTAATTATTAGAAAGGAAACGCGGTGCATTTTCCCACTAATAGCAAGGGATCTTTTATATGTACAATCCCACAAACAGGATAGCACATACCACGGCCTTTATTATACCAGTCGTGGTGCACCGGCAAGAACGTGAAACAGCCCAATGGGCCACTGACGGGGATCGATTCTAAACCAACCGCGCATCAAATGATATGAGCGCTTTATCTCTGGACTACGCCCTGTCCGACTTCAACAAATACTGTCATTTAGGAATTTCATTTACGAAATGTTTAGAGAACAGTTAAACGTTTGGTTCAAATTTACAAAGCCTGTTTTTGACACGCGGTTAATTACATTATACAGTTACAGTGCTTAAACAGGGGTGGTAAATTCGGCCCCTAGTATTTAGTAAATACTTATACTATATATAAAAAATAAATATTACATGAGCTACCATTAGATATCATTTTGATTTAAAACATATTTAACGAGCGAAGGAACAATTGGATTTTTGTAAATAAGATTTTTTTTTTTTTACATCCCCACCCCCATCCCACCCCTAAAAAACCCCCCAAAGAACACCTCCCCCTCCACAAATAGGAATTAACATAATTTTAAATATTTTCCCCCAACTTAGGGCCGTAGCTAGCGGGGGTGGGGCATGGGGGGTTGGGCTGCAGCTACAATTTATTTAAGACCGGCGCATTCCAATCTAATTAAAATTAGCTCCACTATTACATGTGGATCTAAAGACAGCCAGTTGGAGCTCATGTCCACCAATCAAAACCTTACTTGCAGAATCCTGCCAGTGATTTAAAACTAACAACACTGCGTAGTCCCCAATGTCCAGGTAACATTTCGTCTGTAAATAATAATTTAAATATTGACCAATCACACTTCGCCTTTTATAACGTTATTTGGGAGCATACAAATTCTAAAAATATCGGGCGAGTCTATTTTAGTGGCCGCAGTACAGCGAACCATACCAATACGTACGGGGTGGGTTATCAGTCTTCAATTTTACATTAAAAATTATTTATTTATTTATAAAATTAAACAAAACTAAATCAGTCTTCAGTTTTACATTACAAATTATTTATTTTATAAAATAAAACATGTTTTAAGGCATTCGTAATTCACACGAAACATGTCGTATACCCTCAGGATAATTCGGAATGTTTTCAAATTATTTTTAAATCACTGGCAGGATTCT